>NC_031998.1:20810016-20855717 GCF_001879085.1 Nicotiana attenuata
TAGATGAATTTCCCATGAAGATTGTCTCGTCGGGACCTGCGGGGGCATAAGAAGAAAATAACTCCTTGTTAGCACAAACATGGCGGGTGGCTCCAGAATCTATCCACCATTCTTTCGGATTTCCTACCAAGTTGCATTCAGACAACATGGCACACAAGTCTTCCATTTCATCTTCAACCATGTTGGCTTGATTCTTTTTCTTCTTATCATTCTTTGGTGCACGACAATCCACTGCCTTATGCCCAGATTTTCCACAGTTGTGGCAATTACCCTTGAACTTCTTCTTACTTGGGTAATTCTTTGGTCCAGAAGCTTTCTTCCTCTTCTTATTTTGTGGTGCCTCCTCAACAATGTTTGTCCCCATTATTGTCGAGTGTCCACGTGACTTCTTTTCAGCATTTTTGTTGTCCTCTTCTATCCTCAGATGAACAATTAAGTCTTCTAGTGTCATTTCCTTCTGTTTGTGTTTAAGATAGTTCTTAAAATCCTTCCACCGCGGAGGTAACTTCTCAATGAAAGCAGCGACTTGAAAGGCCTCATTTATGACCATACCTCAATAACAAATTCATTATTAATAATAAGATAAATCTTATTAATAAAATTATTGATTTGGTTCATACCTTCAGCAAGGAGGTCATGTACAATGACTTGTAGTTCTTGGACTTGAGTTATGACCGACCTAGTGTCAATCATCTTGAAATCCAAGAACCTTGCAGCCACGAATTTCTTAAGTCCGGCATCCTCAGTCTTGTACTTCTTCTCAAGCGCATTCCATAACGCTTTTGAAGTTTCCATGACACTATAGACATTGTATAAGCCATCTTCCAAACAACTCAAAATGTAATTTTTGCACAGGAAATCAGAATGTTTCCATGCTTCAGTTACAACAAGTCGTTCATCATCCGGAGTATTTTCAGCCATGACCGGAGGATCCTCCTTGATGGAACGTTGCAAACTCAACGTAGTAAGATAGAAGAGCATCTTCATTTGCCAGCGTTTGAAGTCAATACCGGAAAACTTTTCGGGTTTTTCTGCCGGTGCCATAGCATGAGCAGGAGTAGAACGGCTTGACGAGGCAGCAGCACTCGTAACAGTAGCACCCGTTCCCGCAACACTTCCATTAGTTTGGTTTTCATTCGTCATATTTCTGTAAAGTTGAAAACAATACAGAACTTTGTTAAATCAGTGAAGTTTTGATATCTTCAAACTGAATATCAAACCAAACATACAACACGTAACAATGGTGAAGTTTTTATATACTTCAAACCCGTACGTTTATTATTCCGGCAAAGTTTTTATGTACTTTAAACCGGACAGAAAGAATTATTGGAGTAGAAAGCAACAAGTCTTTAGTCTCCAAAACAGTATACAAAATATGAATAAGAGTTTAATATATGTTTCAACACAGAAACGTTAGTATTAGAATTCCTTAAGCTTGTGAACGTTACTGTGTTAAAACACAAATTCAGAAAAAAACTGTTAGAAAAATAAAAGAAACTGGAAAAACAGATCCGAGTCCACAATTTTCTTGTGTGTCCTTAAGGAATTTTAACCCCTTCACACGTTGCCAAGGTAATGGATTAATTCCTCCCAGGATAAAACGGAATAAACCTTCCTGCAACAGTGGCAATACAAACTGCAGGATACCAACGAACTCAAAGAACGGAGCAAAATCACACTTACGAATTTGAGAGAAAGAGACTGCGAATTAGGATGCAGCATATTCAGAAAGAAAGAAGTTCTGGAGTGTTTTTCGTGTTTAGAAAATGGAGCCTTGCCTCAGAATTTATAGGCAATTATCAGAAGAGGTATCTGGAAAAGGTGCCTTTTCAGAAGAATTTGCTGCCTGCCATGGTTCTACCGCGGTCGCGGTCAGAGAGGCCCTCTTTTGGATTATTAAATAATTAAATAAATTTTGTCCAAAAATAATCTTATCGATCCGAAGCCGAAGCCGAGCGAGCGACGACGACGGCGCGAGGGTTCATTCTCTTCAACTCCTTTTAAGAGCTTTAAGAAGTGATTCTATATATAAGCACACAAATGTGGTTGTCCCTCACCAATGAGGGACAAAGTGCAAGACAAAAGTTCACTTCTTCAAATTTTCAATTTCCCTCCATTTTCAATTCACACTTCTTCTACTTTAAAGCCCAATTGCTTAAAGTCCAACAAGTTATTGTACTTGAGTTGGACTCTTCCAACAAGATTAAGTAGATATATGTAGGAATATTACTTCTACTTTCTAGCACTGCATTAAGATGAATAACAACCCATTAAGGGTGTGTGTATTGGTTTCATATCGGTAAAGACATGGATTTAACCATGAGATTATTGTATAATTTCTACCTTTTAATTCATTTTGGGACAACTACTCAAAAACAAGATTCATGAATTATGCATACACCACATTCCTAATAATAGAAAAATATTTAATCAATAATATACTACTATTCTCTTCAAGTGATATAACTTATAGAGAAGAAAAGATAGGGAAGCCAGGTAGAGTATAACCAGCATCAACAATAAAGATATTGCCAGATACATAGTTGGAAGAGTCATGGACCAAATATCTCACTAGTGAAGTTAATGCTGGATTTGTGGTTCCAAAAGTTTTCAGTGGAACAGTTCTTGTTGCTACATTTTTTAGCCAATCTTGTTCTACTAGTTTCTCAGTAATCTCTGATTTGAAAAGCCCTGGAGCTATTGCATTCACTCTAATGTTGTATTCTCCCAATTCTAATGCCATTATCTGCATGTAGATATATATCAAAATGTCAATTTAGAGATTTCTCGAAGATGGGAAAGCCAGAAATATTTGTCTAGGAAAAACAGATAAATTTGATAAATAAATTAGAAACGACAAAAGTAAAAATGGAAGGTTTGGAAAAATCCTACATGGGACCAAATGGAATTGACAAATTATAATTCATAAAGAGTTAGCATGATTTCCAACTTCCTCATCTCATAAAGTCTAAAGGAGCAGATGTGTGTTTGGTATGACTAACACCATTTTATGGAAAATACTTTTTAACAAAATGTCTTTTGGTTGGAGAGTTGAAAATATTTTCTATAGAAAGAATCATTTATTAAGGTTCGATAATTATATGGCAAATCAGTGTTTGATTAAAATTTTGAGTACTAAAAATCGATTATAATGTCTAAGTGTTGGTTTATTGAACTTGACACTTAGGAGTTAGGATAATTGTCAAGGAGAATAACTTTTGTTGGAAATGATGGAAGTCATCTTTCCTTTTGGGTGGAAACTATTTTTCATGAGATCTGGTAAAGTTGGTGACACGTGATCAGGAGGTCATGGGTTCAAGGCGCGGAAATAGCGTCTTGCAGAAATGCAAGGTAAGGCTGCGTACAATACACCTTTGTGGTCCGGCCCTTCCCCAGACCCCGCGCATAGCGAGAGCTTAATGCACCGGAGTGCCCTTTTATAATTTATAAGAACCAAACACCAGAAAATGACTTAAACCAAAAGCACCGTAGGGTAAGATAAGTTTGGACATTAGGTTATAACCTTTGTCATGGAATCCATGGCTGCCTTGGAGGAGATATAGGCAATACCCCCACGAAATAAAACTCTATTTAAACCAGCAGCAGATGAAATATTAATAATGGAGCCTCCCCTTTTTGCAGCTTTCATGTGTCTTCCAACATACTTGGAAACTAGCCAAGATCCTGTCAAATTTGTATTTAAAGTATTACGCCATTCTTCCTCAGAAAGATCTACTACTGATTTTATTCCACCTATAAACACAAAAGTAGATTCAAATTATGAGCATGGGGCAGAGCTAGCTTTTGCTGAAAAAGTTTACTCTGAAAAGAGTGCAAAAATAATTTTCTTAATTATGTATAAACTATGGAATTCCCTTTGGCGTAAGGGGAGATTTATTTTATTGGCCGAGGAGTTCAAAGATTGTATTAGGTTACAGGTGTATTTTTAAGCAAAATAGGTTACAGGTTGAAATATCTGATGTGATATTTTTTTTTTTCGAAATTTACCTCTAAGAATTTCTAGCTCCACTAGATGTGTCAAATATGAATATTTTATGAATATCATACAGAATTACTTACTTATCTAAGTTTACTATACCTTAGTGCCTTACCAATATAAAGTTGACTATAGGGACTGACCTTACCATAGCTCTCTTTCTCAAATAAAATGCCAAAAAAGGGATTCCTTGTTGAAGTGTAAAAGAAAATTAAAAAATTAAAAAATTCTTTCATTTCTGGTTAAAGGTATTTGTCCTACCTATAGTATTAAAACTTTGTACACACATAAATTAGACCTAACCTACATACATACCTCTAACACCAGCATTGTTAATAAGAGCATCAATGTAGCCAAAAGCATCCCAAGCTTTCTTTACAGATGCTTCAATAATAGGACCATCAGCAGTAACATCAAGTTCAATAGCCACAGCTCTAACAAGATGAGTATTTGAACTAGCCATTATATTAATTTCATCACAAAGGGACTTCAACCGGTCCGCCCGACGAGCGGCTGCCACGACTTTACAGCCTGCCCTAGCTAGGTCAAGGCAGAATTCACGGCCGAGTCCCACCGATGCACCGGTGACAAACACCACTTTGCCTTGCAATTGGCGCCATGGCTCCAAATGGTCTGCTATATTGCTCTTCTGTTGAGTTGTCATATTGCTATCGGACTTGCTAGGAGTTTTTTCGGTGTTTATTATGCTATGATATGGTTCTAATCTAAAACGTACATTTATAGGTGTGAATTCTGAATCTGTTCACATAATTATTAAATAGAAACACGTTTTTCAGATGTTATGAAGATATGGTTTGTAGACCTGCCCGTGTAACGTAACATGTATGGTCCATGAGTTGATAGGCTCCAGCAAGATTGTTGGTATTAAACAGATGGTCCCCTTTTATCAAACTATAGTTTTTGGCTCTGTTTTAAAAGGTAGGACTCGCCCGAGACTCGCCCTGGGGCGGGGCACTCATAAAACGCCCCTGGGCTTATGTGTGGGATTTAGTTCCGTGAGACTTACGCCTCGGCCGTCGGGGCTTACGCCTCGGACACACCCAACGCCCAGCGTACTGGGCGCTCCTAATAGAACTTTATGCAATTGTGTGTAACTAACCTTGTAAATCCTCAAATTTTTTTAATAAATCGTTAACTATTAAAAATTACTTTTTTCTTAATCATAAATCATTAAGTGGAGAGTATTTTAGGTCATAATTAAAATAAAAATTATTGCACGTTTTTTTTTTGGTTAAACTGAAATTTTTTATTTAACCAAGTAAAATATTTACATCCACCCGCTCATTTGACTCTAGAGTCGGGTCTACAAAAATAGCCTCTTTTGTAACAATTTGATCCTCTATCGACCTTACTAACTATACTAGCATGGGAATCTATCTATCTTTTCTAATATTCCTTTCCATTTACAATAATTCACTCCTCTCATATATAAATGAAGTACTATATCTCTAACAAATTCTTTACTTTCTCTACTGACTTGTTGAAATCTTCTAAAGTTTCGTTCCCTCCATATTTGGTACACTGTGGCAGCAAAGGCGTTGCCCAGAATTGTCCATTTCATGTTTCTGCTCCTTGTTTTCGTTGTCATCCAGTTGGCCTCCTCTTGCCAATTCCCTACTCTTCGACTAATTTCAAACAGCTTCAGTATTTGATCCCATACAAACTTTGAGTATGTACACTCAAAGAATAGATGTTCCATAGTCTCATCATTACCACTTGTGCACAATACACAGTCCTTTGCTACATTGATGCTCCATTTAGTTACTCTTTACACAGTCTCTAACATTTGATGTAATGTCATCCACAATATGAACTGATGCCTTGGCATAAGTCCTTTAGTTAGATATAGGCTTTTCCAGGTTGGCTTTGCATACTGTTGCATTTGACTAGAGTATG
The DNA here is from genome assembly GCF_001879085.1 of Nicotiana attenuata. Classification (NCBI taxonomy): domain Eukaryota; kingdom Viridiplantae; phylum Streptophyta; class Magnoliopsida; order Solanales; family Solanaceae; genus Nicotiana; species Nicotiana attenuata. The sequence goes on from NC_031998.1 coordinate 20,815,931, forward strand.
CTTTCTTTATGCTATACTTCCCTTTCTCCACATATGTTTTCAGTTCTTGCACTCCATTTTTCAGCCACTTTCTTGCTTCAAAAATCTTTCTTATGACCCAGCTTGCTTGTCTTGGAGTTTTCATTGTTTCCAGCTTCTTCTTTTTCATATAGTGATGATGAACCCATTGTACCCACAACTTATCCTTTTTTTGTGCTATTGCCCATAGTAGTTTTCCTACTGCATTCCTGTTCCACATTTCAAAATTCAGAATATTCAGTCCCCCTGCTGCTTTAGGCTTACAAATAGTCTCCCATGCTATAGGTGCTGATCTCCCTTCACTGCACCCTTTCCACAGAAAATTTCTGCAAACAGTAATCACTTTATGGTGTACTTTCTTTGGTAGTATGAATACTTGAGCCCAGTACGTCTGCATATCAAACAATACACTTTTTATTAATTGCAATCTCTCTGCATATGATAAGTACCTAGCTGTCCAACTTTTGACTCTTTCTGTTATCCTTTCCACCAATGTCATACACTGATTTATAGTTAGCTTTTTAGATGATTGTGGCACTCCTAGGTATCTGAATGGTATTTCACCAGAACTCAGTTTCAGCTTCTTCAATATATCTTCTTTCTGTTGTGCACTTATGCCTGCCACAAAAAGTGAGCTCTTTTCCATATTTGCCTGGAGTCCAGAAATAGTTGAAAATAATTCAAACTGTTTCATCATCAACTCTATAGAAACCATATCTGCTCTACAACACATAAGCAAATCATTTGCAAAGCATATGTGTATCACTTGTAGTTTTTCACATTTTGGATGATGATTAAAATCTGGCTTTGTGTTTAGTTGCTTCAAAGCTCTATTCAAATACTCCATCACCAATACAAATAAGTAAGGTGAAATGGGATCACCTTGTCTTAACCCCTTTCTTGCTTGAAACTTCTGAGTTAGTCCACCATTTATCAGCAGAGAATACGACACCGTACTTACACATTCCATAATGAGATTTACCATCTTATATGGAATACTAAACTCCAGCATTAAATTCTTCAAGAAGCACCAATCAACTGAGTCATATGCCTTCTTTATGTCCACCTTAACTATACATCTAGGAGATACTGTTTTCTGGTTATAACTTTTAATCAGTTCATGTGCTAATAGCACATTATCTAGAATATTTCTCCCTTCAATGAATGCTGATTGAGAAGGTCCCACCAAGCAGTCTACTACGAGTTTCAATCTGTTAGTGAGGAGTTTGGCAATTATCTTGTACATTGTCGTGCAATAAGCAATTGGCCTAAACTCTCTCACATAGTTAGGATTCAACACTTTCGGGATAAGGGTGATGGTAGTACAGTTCATTTCCTTGAGCATCTTCCCTGTGTCAAAAAACTCTTTCACTGCTTTTATAACATCTTCTCCTATAACTTGCCAGTTTTCCTTGAAAAATTCAGCTAGATAACCATCAATACCTTGTGCTTTATCATTTGGTAGTTGTTGAACCACCCTCAAGATTTCCTTCCTTGTAATAGGCTTCAGCATCTCCTGTTGTTGAGCTAAAGACATGCAAGGCCCATCTCTGGCTATATTAATATCAATTCCCTCTACCACATTGTTAGCTTCTCCTAGCAGCTTTTGAAAAAAAAGTGACAAATTCCTTCTGTATCAGCTCTGGATCTGTCACCCTCTGGTTCTGTTCTGTGCATATTGAGCTCACCTTGTTCTTAGCTTGCCTTAATTTCAACTGTGCATGGAAATATTTTATATTTGAGTCTCCATGTTTTATCCAAACTGCTCTAGATTTCTGCCTTAGGATCTTCTCATACACTGCATCCCAATCCTCCAGTTGCTTCATAGTCTCCTTTTCTTGCTCAATGAGTGCTGAATTTAGATGGTCCTCATTCAGTTTATTCTGAGTCTCATTGAGCTGTTCTTTCAACTGTTTTATCTTCATTTCAACTGAAGAATATTTTCTTTACAAGCTTCTTGTCTGAATCTCCAACATCTTCAGCTTCCTATGAATTGAATACATAGTATACCCCTGAATTTTTTGCTTCCATATGTTGCATACTGCTTCCTTGTACTCTTCTTGTTCCATCAACACATTCAACAATCTATAAGGTCTTTGTAGTTTCATTCTTTGAATTTCAGTATCTAACACCACAGGTGTATGATCAGAGCAACCTGGTGCTAGATATACTGCCTCAATACCTGCATACCTTTCAAACCAATCTTCATTTCCCAAAGCCCAATCAATGTGACTGTATATTCTATCCTCAGCCCCTCTTTTGTTGCTCCAGGAATACTGGAAACCTCTTTTATTAATCAGACCAACTCCTATGTCTTCAATGCACTGATTAAAATCCACAGTTTCACTTGAATGAACTGGAGCTCCATTCATTCTATCATCAACTGTCAAAATACTATTGAAATCCCCCATAATAATCCATGGGCCTTTAATGTCTTCATCTATTTTCCTCAGCTGATTCCATAATTCCTGTCTACTACTTATACTATGCAGACCATATACCACAGTGACATTACTCTGAAACTCAGAGTTCTTGTCTTGTATATGACAATGTATGATCTGTGCTGATGTACACAGCACCTGCATCTTCACTGCATTCTCTTTCCATGCTAACCAGATCCTACCATTGGGTGCTGCAGAATAGTTATCCACCACTCTCCAATCTCTCCCAAACTTTTCTTGTATCTTTTTTGCTCTGATAGTAAATTTTAAATAAATCTTTCATTTAAAAGTATTTATTTATTAATTTTTATTATGTCTTTGTTATATTAGTCCATAATTTTTTTATAATTATTTTCCTAAATATTATTTTTCATGTGTACGATACAATACTTATTAATTAAATAGCTCAGTATTAGCTAGTAACTATTTACAAATAATTAATTATCATGATATAGTATGGTGAATTATGTTTCACTTTATTAACTTGTTGAAACTTAAAAATAAATGATGCTAGAGAATCATATTTAAATTGTGAATTATATTTTTATATAAATTCTCTTTCAAATAGAAAGCATATTATTAAATAAAAGGAGTATTTTAGAAAAAATACCAAATTATAATATCGAAATTCTTTCACAATTCATTACTCCTTAAGAGATACATATAAGATTTCGCATATACATTGCTTTTGATGTTTGAGTTGTATTTACAACTAATTTGCATATTTGATATATGACATAGTTTTTATATTATGCATAGTTGAATTTATTTATGAATATTTTAAATAGATTACTTGTTACAATTTTGTGATTTTTAATGTAATTTTTATAATTATTTTTTATTTTATATTATCTTGATTAGTAAAATTTAAAGATCCGTGGGACTTACGCCCCATGTCTTAAGGCTTACGCCTCGCCTCATTAGAGGTAAAATACCTTGCCTCACACCCCCGGCTTTTAAAACATTGGTTTTTGGTCGTGTAACGCGTGTCACTTAATTAAATAAATTTTATAAATAACATAAATAATATTTAAAAGATGTTTTAGAGATACAAATAAAAATTAAACAAATTGCATCCAACTCATCATGATAAGATCCAAGAGCTACAATTCATTGTCACTACAAAGTAAAAGAGACTGCAAGTATTTTCTTATCTTGTTTTTTCTACTCTGCTTTGAAGAAGTTTTGTACTTGGCTATATCTTAAGAATTTCATCTCTTTTACTTTGCAGAAGTTATTTGTTTTAGTAATTTATCATATTACAAAATTCAGGCGTTAAACTTATGAAAAAATTTCACAAAAACCCTTTTGTTTACCTTGAAAATACGAGTAACAATTATATTTGATTTGTGATTTTAAAGATAAGTGATTTAGTTCAATACCAATTGATAATCAAGAAAAATGAAGTAGAAATGAAAGAAATAAGTGAATCAAATCAATGTTACTCAGCAGTGGTGACCTCGAGCGTAGTGACCTTAAGATGAACTAAGGCAATAAAGCAAGAACAATAAATGCAAAGGACAATTCTGATGAACATTAAGAGAGAAAAGTAGGATAGTATATTCTTTGGAAATGATTAGATGATGTTAAAAATGATTGGGGTCCCCTTTATATAATAGGGGAACCCTAAAACAGGTACATTTCTATTTATAGTAAAGAATCTTATTGGTACATCTGTCTAACGCGTACAATCCTATTTCGGGATTTGTGCCATGATTTTGAGGACGTGGCAAGAATCTCGCTCGTTCTGTTAGAAATCCATAACGGCATTATTTCGAGGTCGAGCGTATTCGACTTCGGTATTCATCAGACTCGAATCCTCGGGCATCGTACCCTATCTTCGAACTCAGGCCTGATCGATCAGGCTCGAACTCGACCTCACCTGAACTCGGGCTTAAGACGGACCCTCGAGCCTATAAATCGGAGGCATATGATTTTGATCGTATACAGATAGTCCCTGCGTTTCTTAGAATAAGATGATAAGAAACGACTTGAATCTCAATCTCTTGGAGTTTCTGACGATGATGTCATTCCCATGACGTAGGCGTTCGAAGTGACCGAAACATCCCATCGGTTTGCTTCCCAAAAATATTAAATGAATGACAGTAATGGTCAGCCACTAGCGCCGCCGAACTGTCATTGCTCATCTATATATACGAGGCTACTTATTTGAATTGAAAACTTTACTCCTCCATTCCCATTTACTCTGATTACCTCTCTTCTTCATCTTCTCCTCTCATCATCTCTTTTCACCGCCTCTTCATTACGCCAGAAAATGCCAAGTCCTCGTAAAACACCATACCCTACTACCGTCTGTATTTCTTAGCTCAATATTATGACTAAAACTTCCAAAACAGTTCCCAAAAAAGAGAAAGCTTCGTCTTCTTCTACTTCCTGGCAGGCCAAACCGGTGGCGCCGCCGGCTCTTCACGAAATCACTCTCGGCCCTTGCGTGATTAAAAAGGACTTCAATATGGAAAATCCTCCAGATATCCCAAGCTGATGTGAACATGTATCTCGATACATCATTTCAATATCTAAGAAATACCTCAAAGCCATGAATAAGGACTGCGGCTGGGGAGACGAGGTCGTGGTTCAGATCCCAGGCCCCAAGGAGAGCATCACTACCCACGTGGAGGGTTTTTTAAGTGTTTACACTTACCCCATCATATTGGGTCCCCTCGATCCGGTAGTGATCGACTTCTGCAAAAGATACAAGGTCACCCTCGGCCAGATTCACCCCTCCTTTTGGCGCATCGTGATCATGCTGCGCTACTTTACTGGAAAGGCTGAGGGGTTGGAATTCACCCTCAACCATCTTATTCGGCTGTATCGGCCCCGGCTGTTTCGAGGGCTTATCAAGTTGCTATGTCGAACAAAGAAAGCCTTCTTTGCTAGTAACGATGAAGACAAAGATCAAGGTTGGATGAGCTGGTTCATCAGAGTAAGGACTTCGGATGTCATCCCCCGGGATAAAATGCCGTTCCCGGAGAAATGAAACTTCAATTGTAAGTGGAGTCCTTCTTCTCAATATCTATTCATGTTCAGCTTCAGCATCTCATAATATTTTTATCTTTTCTGCAGTTGTTGCTTGGACACCTCACGCTATCCCGGACCTCGAGGGCTGGGTTCAAAAGTTTGCCGCGACCTCCTCGTATGATGAGCACAAATGGCGTGATTTATCGAGGGGCAAATGGGAGGCCAAACATCATGGTAAGTGCTTTTACCAAGTTTCAGATATTTTTCATTTATTGGTGGCGTCAACTCATTCATATTTACTTGTGCAAGCATCGGAGACGTGTCCGAAATGAGGCCAGCCCCGCCTGGGGAGAAGACTTCATCCTCGATCCCGAAATCGGGGAAGGACAACAAAAGAAAGAGGCTTCAAAGCTTGAAGATTCATTACCCCTACTCGAAAGCCGAGGAGGAAACTTGCACACGCGGATTTGGATTTCGCCACTCAATATTTAGAAGATGAAGAGAATGATGGTAAAGAAATGGCGTTGGTGCCCCAAACTAGAAAACCAGTCGAGGCCGCCAAACCTTCCGAACCTGAAACCTCGTCTTATAGTGGAGGAACTCCGGAAAAAGACTTGGGCAAAGCCCTCGAGTCCTCGGAGATCGAGATCGTTCCCCCTCCATCAATAAGTACGCCGGAGAGGACAAATACTGAGAAGGCCATAACTAATCAGAGTGTCCCGAGCGAGGAGCTCAGGGCTGTGATAATGGGTCACTCACTTTCTCTACCAGCTTACTCCGAGGAGACAATAAAGGATGCTCGGGCTCTGCGAACACCCGATCCGAGAAAGGTCCTCGAGGAAGACCCTTTCCGGAACTGTTTCACAGAGGTTGATGATGTTGTTGACCTTAACGATGCATCCACCCTCTTCAAAGAGGCTCAACATCTCCTCTCTCGGGTAAATACTAACTTTCATTGTTGTAATTTTTTTCTTTCCTTCATTTCCTTTGACTAACATATCTTCATTTCATGTATAGGACATTGTCAAGTTTAGAGCTGAGCTGAGCCAATGTGAGGCCGAGCTCAGTAGGGTTTCAGGTAAAGAGAAGGCCCTGAGGCTCCTCTGTGGCCAAAAGGAGGAGGAGCTTAAAGACCTTTGGGCTGAATTGGTTAGAGCTCGGAAAAACGAGACCGAGCTAGATGATCAGATAATTGTGATTTTAATAGAGTATGGTCTTCTTGGCCTTACTTTAGAGGCTAACACTTCGATGTCTAAGCTGCAGCAGAAGTTGGAAATGATTGGGCAGCTCCGGGGCGAGGTTAATCAAGTTAAGGCTGACTGCCGTCGATGGAAAGAGAAAATAGATTATCTCGCTGCCAATAAGGAAGCTGTTACAGCCCAACTGACCTCGGCTGAAACTCAACTCCGAGGCATTAAAGTGAAGGGTCTAGCCCAGGCCAAGAAAATTGAGGAGTTAGAGGTAGAGCTTGCTAGAGCCCGGGCTGAAGCTGCATAGGCCATGGCTGAAGTTGAGAAGACGAAGGCTACGACTGATAAGACCATCGCCATATACTTAAGAGATGCCGAGGCTGTTCAAGTGGAGCTGAGGGAGGCCTCCGACCGGGAAAAATGGATTAACGATTTCGCCAAGTGCCAAGCCCGGAGGGAGACTCTCGAAGAAATCCACGCCCGAGGGTTCGACCTTACTGAAGAGATAGCCAAAACAAAGGCGCGAGAAACCGATACCAGGTTTCTTGTCTCTTCTGCTGATGAGGATGTTGTGAGTGGCTCCGAGGATGGGGAATGTGAAGAAGGTGTCCCCGAGGAAGAGGGGGTTCCCGAAGATAGAGCTGCCGAGGGTGCAGTTACTGAGGATGTCGCTTCCGGGGATGTATCCCCGAAATAGATTAGGTTCTCTTTTTCTTTTGTGTAAGGGCCCCTCGTGGGCGTTGGAAATATACTTTGTAAATTATCTTTTGTGAATATAATGAACCCCTTTGCTTTATCTTCAGTTTGTGTTGAATTTCGTTCCGCCCGCATTTGTGAAATTTTTTATTGTATAACTCTAATGATCAGTCCGAATACTGGACTCATAAACCCTTAGGTTTTTTATTGATCAACATAATACCTCTTAGGGATTTAGTTAATCCTCGAGCTAAGCTTAAATTGATTTGGCATGAGCTCGGGATAATGGGACTCTTGAGTCCGAGTTGAGTGAGAACGAGGTCTATAACCCTATATGTTTTGGCCCTTAGGCTCTTAAGTTGGCCCTTAGGCTCTTATACATCGGCCCTTAGGCTCTTTATGTTGGGCTAATTCAGCCTTTGAACCGACTTAAAATTTTTTCCTCTTTTCGGCTAAAAGATTTAGTGAAAATTTATCAATGCCTTAGCATGTGCTTTTTCTACCCGTTGTGTTTTTTGAAGGTTTAACGGATCGGAACCTTATTAGTAATTTGTTTGTGTAAACATAACCGAATACCTATTGAGATTTTTTTGAAGGCTGATATTATCGAAGCCTCAAAATTATTCGAGGGCTGATTTTATCGCAGCCCTTTATCTTTGCTTTTGCCGAGGGTAGCCTTATTTAACCGGTTTTTTTCAAAGTGTTTGAAGGCCTTTAATTTTATAGAAAAAGTCGGACGTCTCCGAGCTGCATTATTTCGGCCGTAGCCTTTTTATATGATAGTAATCTTTAATATGGTCGTAGCTTTTAATATGAATGTAGCCTTCGGGTATGTCTCTTGGACTTGTTTCCCGATAACCTTTCAAATATGTTCCGAAGGTTAGTCCCCGAGTATGTAGGCCTTGGACTTTATATCGAGGGGATTCTTCTTTGAGGTCTTATGAGTCTGAGTTTTTGATGACTCGGATGCGTTGACTGTCGATGCCAGTCCCCGAGTATTCGGGGGTGCACTTGCGTTCTAGCTCTTGAGCCATTTCCCGTAGGATTATAAGTGTAGAGCTCGTATAATAGTATACTTCTTTGAAACACAAAGTGTTTTGATATAAACAGAATGCTTCTTCAAATAATTGGTACATGCGTACATGTTTTGCAGTCGGGGATTGACTATTCTATATGGACACGGTTCATCTGACCGTTTAGCCCATTACAAAGTTCTACTATCGAGGCCCTCTTTGGCATGAAGTAAAGTATTTTCCTAAAAATGTAACCTCTGAGTATTCGAGGTTGATTGAAAAGAAGCCTTGGATACTGTTGAGTTCTCTTTAGGTAGCACATAGTTGTTGCCTCGTTAAAAACCTTGCCTGTAAAACACATTTGGGACAAAATCCAATTCAAGGGAAAAAGAGTGAAACATATGCTTTAAAACCTAAGGCCTTCGTGTAAAAAGGTGCCTTAGATAGCTTCGATTGAACATTTGCAATGAGTTAGTTTCAAATTCAAATGGGCAAGAAAGATACATTCATACCTTAGCAGTAGTATCGTTTGAGTAACGATATGTTCCAATTTTTTGGTAGCTGCTCACCTTCCATTATGCTTAGTTTGTATGATCCTTTACCAACAACTCCGAGGACTCGGTACGATCCTTCCCAATTCAGGCCTAGTTTCCTTCATTCAGGTCTCGAGTGTTGAGGGTGACTTTTTGTAGAACTAAGTCCCCGGTTCCAAAGTGTCGAAGATTAGCCCTTCTATTGTAGTATCTCTCGATTCTTTGCTTCTGCATGGTCATCCGAACAAGAGATGCTTCTCATTTTTCGTCTAATAGCTCGAGGCTAGTATTCATAGCCTTGCGATTTGACTCATCTGATGCATGTCAAAACCTGGCACTGGGTTCTCCGACCTCGACAGGAATAAGGGCCTCGGAGCCATATACTAAAGAAAACGGGGTGGCCCTCGTGCTAGACTTCATTGTTGTTCGGTATGCCCAAAGGACCTCGGGTAGAACTTCTCTCCATTTTCCCTTTGCATCGTCTAACCTTTTCTTCAGGTTTTGAATGATAGTTTTTTTTGTTGACTCGGCCTGTCCATTTCCAGTTGGGTGGTATGGTGTTGATAATACCCTCTTTATTTTATATTCCTCGAGGAACTCTGTCACCTTGCTGCCGATGAATTGTTTTCCACTATCACATACAATCTCGGCAGGTATCCCGAATCGACATATGATATGGTCCCAGATGAAGTCAATAACTCTTTTTCTCTGACCTCTCGAAGGCTTGTGCTTCCACCCACTTAGAAAAATAATCAGTCATAAACAAAATAAATTTAGCTTTACCTGGGGCCGTTGGTAGAGGCCCGACTATGTCCATTCCCCATTTCATGAAAGACCACGGGGATAGGACCAAATGGAGTTGTTCTCCGGGCTGATGGATCATTGGTGCAAATCGTTGACACTTATCACATTTTTTGACAAATTCCTTTATATCTTTTTCCATGCTATCCCAGTAATACCCTGCTCTAATGATTTAGCGAACCAAAGACTCGGCGCCGGAGTGATTTCCACAAGTACCTTCGTAGACCTCTCGTAAAACATAATCGGTGTCCCCCGACCCTAAACATATTGCCAATGGCCCATCGAACGTTCTCCTGTACAATGTTCTGCCTTCATCTAATGCAAACCTAGCATCCTTGGTTCGCAAGGCCCTCGATTCTTTATGGTCCGATGGGAGTTTACCATCTTTCAAATAATCGACGTTCTTACTCCTCCAGTCCCAAGTCAATCTTGTTAAATTTATCTTGGCATAACCCTCTTCAATCACAAACCTCGATAACTCGATGACAGTCCCCGGGACGATATCATCTTCTTCAACCGAAGATCCCAAATTAGCCAGTGCATCGGCCTCACTATTCTGCTCTCGAGCCACATGATCCAGGGTCCATTCCTTGAAGCGATGCAATGTTACCTGTAGTTTAACTAAGTATCGTTGCATCCTATCCTCTCGAACTTCAAAACTTTTGCTTACTTGGTTTACAACCAATAATGAATCGCACTTGGCTTCAATGACTTCTGCTCCCAAGCTCTTGGCTAGCTCGAGACCTGCAATCATGGTTCATACTCAGCCTCATTATTAGTCAACCTAGAAGTTTTGATAGATTGTCTAATGGTACTGCCCGTAGGTGGTTTTAAGACAATGCCAAGCCCCGACCCCTTCATTTTCGAAGCACCGTCCGTGAAAAGGGTCCATACCCCCGATGATGTACCTGAACTCAGCAGGAGTTCTTTTTCCACTTTGGGTACGAGGGTCGGCGTAAAATTATACATGAAGTCAGCTAGAATTTGAGACTTGATGGCCATTCGGGGTTGATATTTGTTTATCGTACCCGCTAAGTTCAACGGCCTATTTGGCCAGCCGGCCCGATAGCTCGGGCTTATGCAAAAAATTTTGAAGGGTGGTTAACACACATATGGGATGACATTGAAAATATGGCTTTAGTTTTCTAGATGCGTTTATCAATGCAACTGCTATTTTTTCTAAGTGAGGGTATTTGGTTTCAGTGTCTCTTAGAGTTCGTCTTACATAATAAATAGGAAATTGCGCACCTTGCTCTTCTCAAACTAGTACCCCAGTTACTGCTATCTCTGATACTGCCAAATACATGTAAAGTTTTTCATCTACCTTTGGGGTGTGAAGCAAAGGCGGGCTCGATAAGTATCCCTTCAGTTCTTCTAAGGCTTGTTGGCATTCGGGGGTCCATGCAAAATCTTTTTTCTTTTTGAGCAAGGAAAAGAACCGGTGACTTCGATCTGATGACCTCGAAATGAAACAACCCAAAGCAGCTATTCGACCTATTAGCCTTTGCACGGCCTTCACACTATCCACGACCGTGATATCCTCGATGGCCTTGATCTTACCGGGGTTAATTTTGATGCCTCGATTTGACACCATGAAGCCGAGAAACTTACTCGAGCCAACTCCGAAGGCACATTTCTCTGGGTTAAGCTTCATGTTGTATTTCCTTAGGATTTTGAATGTTTCTTGCAAATGAGCTAAATGGTCCTCTGCACGCAGGGACTTAACCAACATATCATCAATGTAAACTTCCATTGTTTTACCTATTTGTTCTTCGAACAATTTATTAACTAGGCGTTGGTATGTAACTCCTGTATTTTTTAGCCCGAAGAGCATTACGTTGTAACAATAAGTTCCAAATTTAGTTATAAACAAAGTCTTTTCCTGGTCCTCTGGGTTCATCTGAATCTGATTGTACCTGGAGTAGGCGTCGTGAAAAGTTAGGATCTCGTGGCCGGTCGTGGCATCGATCATATGATCGATGTTGGGCAGTGAGAAAGAGTCTTTTGGGCATGCTTTGTTCAAATCTTTATAATCTATGCACATTCAGTTTATTTCCCTTCTTAGGAACTACAACTATGTTGGCTAACCATTCGGGGTACTTTACCTCCCGAATAGACCCTATTTTAAGAAGTTTGGTTACCTCGTCCTTTATGAATGCGTGCTTCACCTCGTATTGGGCCGTCTTTTTTTGCTTTATCAGTTTGAACCTGGGGTCGAGGCTTAGCCGGTGTGTTGTTATTTTTGGTGCAACCCCTATCATATCTAAATGTGACCAAGCAAAGCAATCCATATTATCAATAAAAAATGAAATGAGTTTTTTCCTGAGTTTGGGGGTTAATTTTGTTCCCAGGTATACCTTTCTCTCGGGCAAATATTCGATCAATATGACCTGTTGTAGTTCCTCGATCGTTGACTTAGTTGCATCGGACTTTTCGGGAACGACGAAGGTTCGAGGAGTAAGGAAATCCTCTTCTTCGTCTTCGATTACCTGTTGCTCCGATTCCGTTGAGGCTAGAGGCGATGGTTGCTATCTGGCCGCTTGCTTATCTTTGGTGTTCGACTTTTCCGAGGTCGAAGGCTCTGGTATCGGCGTCACTTCATCGACTGCAAACATCTCCTATGCAGCGTGTTGCTCTCCGTAGACCGTTTTTACTCCATCCTCTTTTGGGAACTTCATCATCTGATGAAGAGTTGAAGGTACTGCCCTAATGTTGTGTATCCACGGTCTCCCGAGGAGTGCGTTATACCTCATGTCACCTTCGATGACATGGAACTTTGTATCTTGTATGGTCCCAGCTATGTTTACTAGTAGAATTATCTCCCACTTCGTCGTTTCGCTTGCCATATTGAAGCCATTGAGGACCAGGGACACAGGTACAATCTAATCTTGTAGGCCGAGTTGTTCTACGACCCTCGATCTGATTATGTTTGCTGAGCTACCTGGATCCACTAGAACACATTTAACTTGAATTTTATTTAAAAGGATAGAAATTACCAGGGCGTCATTGTGTGGCTGAGATATGCCTTCTTCTTCCTCATCATAGAATGATAGGACGTCCTCGGGCATATAGCTCCGAATCCATTTTTCTCTTGTGATCGACACCTTGGTGCGTTTTAACACAAGTCTTTGTGGGATATCGACACCACCAACGATCATATGATAACATGTTGTGGTTTTTCCTACTCCCTTAACATCTCGTCGTTCCTTTGTTTTATCTTGAAGAAGTCCGATTTCCTCGTTTCCACCTTTATGGCGCCGGCGTGTGCTTTCACGAAGGCAACTGCTAACATAGCAAACGAATCAATAGAGTTAAGAGGCAAGTTATGGTACCAAATCATGGCTCCTTTCGACAATGTTTCCCCAAACCTTTTCAATAATACTGATTCGATCTCGTCGTCATTCAAGTCATTTCCTTTGATCCCACAAGTGTATGAAGTAATATGCTCGTTAGGGTCGGTTGTCCCGTTATATTTGGGTATGTCGGGCATGCGAAACTTTTTGGGAATGGGCATCGGAGCTGCGCTCTGAGAGAATGGTTTTTGTATGAATTGTTTGGCATCTAAACCCTTCAAAACTGGAGGTGCCTTGGTATTTGGTCTACACAGGAGTTATAAGTCTCCACCTTTTTATCTTTATCCTCAATCTTCTTTTCCACAGACTCGTTCCTCTTGGTGAGCTCTTCGAGCATCCTCATAATGGTAGGTTCAGTTCCCGAGTCATTTCCGTTCGACCTCTTTGGCGCTGGTTCATCAAGTCGAGTGTTTTCATGTTCATCTACACTCAGAGTCTTATTCTGACTTTGAAGTTGGGCGATGGCGTTTTGCTGAGCTTGTAGTATCTCGATTATCACTTGGAGGCTGATTCCCCCATCTCCCATTCCTGGTGTTCCTTGGCCACCAGATCGGGTTTCCCTGCGGACACTCTCTCCGGGGTCTGTGCCTAAATCCACGTTTAGAGCAATGTGTCAACTAACATCAACTGGTTCCATATTTGGCACTTCCCCAGGGTTTATTGGTGGTACACCGACCCCTATATTATTGTTTTCTCCAAGACCTTCGTTGTCATGAACATGTGCGTTTTGTGAGCTAGACATGTTTCAGACTAAGAACCAAAAATACTTGATAAGAAAAAGTGTAAAAATAACGTATGTAATGAGAATCAGTAATGAAATTATATTTGATTTGTGGTTTTAAAGATATGTGATTTAGTTCAATACCAATTAATAATCAAGAAATATGAAGTGTAAATGAAAGAAATAAGTGAATCAAACCAATGTTACTCAGCAGTGGTGACCTCGAGCTTAGTGACCTCGAGATGAACTAAGAGCAATAAAGCATGAACAATAAATGCAAAGGACAGTTCTGATGAATACTAAGAGAGAAAAGTAGGATAGTATATTCTTTGGCAATGATTAGATGATGTTACAAAAAGAAAGTGGCGGTGAGGTTACAAAGGTCGTGACTGAATCTTGGTTGATTAGTTTGCCTTTTCTTGGTCTGGTGTGGCTAACAAGCGACATAAGGATGATGGCTTTTTATTGGAACGTAGCGTAGAAAGGGGTTCTTCCGCAGTGAATCAAATGATCTAGCCAATCATTCTTCTACCGATTATCCAAGTTCCTTGGATTAATTCTACCACTTCTACTAGGAGTAGCCTTTTTAGTGCTAGCTGAACGTAAATGATTGGGGTTCCCTTTATATAATAGGGGAACCCTAAAAAGGTACATTTCCATTTACAGTAAAGAATCTTATTGCCTGCTATGTTGGCGAACATCTTTTGAGGATAATCATGTATAACATGAAATGAACGTGTAAGTAGATATACATCTTACACCCCAAAAATGAAGCCGGATGTCCGGAAAACTTGCAATCTCTTATATAAACAAGAAAACAAAAGGAACAAAAGAGCGCTTTTGTGTTTGACCCATAACAATGGATATTTGATTCCTTGAAAAAGTTCCTGACAAGAATATGTTTCCTCAATATTTTCAATAACACTCATATATACCTCATTGTTCCAGAATATAGTACCTAATTAGCCAGTCACGAGCAATACTTAATTAACTACCCAGAAGGAGCTTCACTCATCCAGCTCTTCAATTCTTTGATATAAATGATTCTCACGACCCCAATTACTCACCTTAGGATGTTGTGATAACACTTAGTCTCTTAAACTAAGTAAGACTAACATGCAAAGAGAAATAGTGAAAATAATAATAAAATCTCAAGTTTAAACCATTACACTATCATAATAAATCTCAATAGCACAACTAACAATAACTCCCAAGATTTGATGGAACTGAGTCATATGCTCTACAAGAATGTACTAATAGTCTCATACAATAATGTTTGGAACAAGAAACAAACAGTAGAAAGTCTAAAAACATAAGGTGACTTCGAGACATGCGGACGTCGAGCATGTGTATCTTGAAGTCTCCGAAAAGCAGCTAATCAACCAATCACTAGCGTCCAGCACGGGCAAACGTACCTAGATCTGCACAAAAGACGTACAAAAGCGTAGTATGATTACACCACAATGGTCCCCATTAAGTATCAAGCCTAACCTTGGTAGAGTAGTGACGAGGCCAGGTCAACACACCTACTAGGACATGATAAACAGAACAAAAATATAATAACGAGAAGTAATGGAAAACGGAGAAATGAATGATAACAAAGCAATTTAGTAACGTAAACTAATAACAAAATTTAAGCAAAAAGACAACAAGAAGGAAACATATAATGAGAACCACGAATAATCAAATACGGATAAAACTGGTAAGACAAGGAATAATAAAAGCAATAAGAACTGTTCAACCAATAACTCTTTTCAATATAAAATGCAAAACAAGAATCACAACCGAGGTACCGCCTCGTATTCACATTTCACAATTTCAATGACAATATTTCCGTATATCACCGGGGGAGCCTTACATTTAGTTTTGAAAATTATTTTTCCAAAATAGCTACCCGCATTTTAGTCCACCTTATCTCACCGTGTGGCTTCAAGTAGTTCCCCTACTAGCAACACGTGTATCAAGCCCACCTTATCTCACCACATACGTATCAATTCCTAGCCTTATACCACCGCATGTGTATCTATATCACAACATAATCACAACTTGCACCACAAGTTCCCATATGCCACAACTTGCAAAAAGAATCAACAATACCAATGTTTTCACAATAAATAGCTACATGGCTCAACCACAATGTGTACAAGAATCCCAACAAAAACAAAATGAATGTTCTTTGCTCAACAAGAAAGATATCTCAACAATTAACAAGTTCACCCTGATGTGATAACGACTTTTACAACTTCAACTCCAATAATTCAACAAAAATATATTTCAAGAAATAACAACCTCGATTAAAGGTATTGCAACAATTGAAGATATAACAAGACAATAAGGAAAGCAATAATTTCAACTAAAGCATACATGAGCAAATACCAAGTAAGAGGTGGAGCAAGTGCTAACAATGACAATAAAGCATGTAAGAGTAGATTAATAATGAGATATAAAGCATGTTGTGACAATTCCATTAAAGGCATGGAAATAGTCTAAATAACCTAAACCGGTCAAATGCCACGTATAGCCCATTTATCCACTCGTCACCTTATATACATGGCTTTTACATAATATAAATAGCACAATTAACCCAAATCCTAAGGGGGAGTTCCTCCATACAAAGTTAGGCAAGATACTTACCTCAACTAGACAACCCCAATCCTCGGAAATAGCTTTTACCCTAAAATTCACCTCCACACGGCTCAAATCTAACCAAAAGTGATTTAATATCATTAAAAAATGCAAAGGAAAATAATTACAATAGATAAAGCTTTGATCTTTACAAAAAATCTAAAAAGTCAATCCCTGGTTCGCTCGGTCAAAACCCGGGTCCAAGAGTAGTTTCCGACTATCCTTAACTTGACGAGTCCATATATGTGATTCGTTTTCAAATCCGAGTCCAAATCGACTCTCAAAACTCAAATTTTCATTTTTCAAAAACCTGACAATCAATAACCCAATGTTTGTAGATGAAAATCTCCTTTCTAAATCGCCTCCTACCGAGTCTAGGGTTCTAAAATATGATAAATGAGAACCAAATCCCGAATTTTCTATCGCAATTCCGACACCTGAGACTCCCTTGCCATGTTTGCAATTGCGAAGCTGGCGCTCGCAATTGTGACATCAGAGCACCAGCACACCAGATTTTCTACTTTTAGTCCAAGACATTTCGAATCACGTCTGAAACTCTTCCGAGCCCTCAAGACTCCAAACCAAACATCCAAACAAGTTTAAAAATATCATACGAACTTGCTCTATCAATCAAAACATAAAAATAACATCTGGAACTACGAATTAGAAACCAAAACACATGAATTTCAATGTAAAGTTCAAGAACTTCTAGAATTGCAACTAAGCGTTCGAATTCTATCAAATCAACTCCAATTGATACCAAATTTTGTAGACAAGTTCAAAAGAGCATAAAGGACCTATTCCAATTCACAAAACCAAATTCCGAATCAGATAGCCAAAAGCCAACCTACGGTCAAACTTCTACATCTCAAATTGCAAATTTTCGGTAAAACAACCCAAATCAACATACGGACCTCCGAATTCGATTCCGGGTGTACACCCAAGTCCAAAATCACGATACGAAGATATCCGGGCCATCAAAACACCATTTCAGGTTCGTTTCATAGAAGTTAAATATTGGTCAGCATAATCAACTTAGGCTTCTAAGCCAAGAGCCAAACGGTCCAATTCAACCCGAAATCTTTCCGGAGTGAAACTAATCAACCCCGTAAGTAATAAAACCATGAACACTCATGTGTGAAGCATCAAAAGGAAAATGGGGCACAATTACACAAAACGATCGGTCGGTTCGTTACATTCTTCCAAACTTAAAACAAACGTTCGTCCTTGAACGAGCATAAAGACATACCTAAAGTGATGAAAAGGTGAGGATAACGACTCCGCATGTCGTGCTCAACATCCCAGGTCGCCTCCTTGACCAGATGACCCCTCCACTGAACCTTCACTGCAAGAATAGTCTTTGAACACAACTTTGGACCTGCTTGTCCAAGATGGCCATTGGCTCCTCAACATAGGTCAAATCCTTGTCCAATTGGACCGAGCTGAAGTCTAATACATGGGACGGATCACCATAATACTTCTAGAGCATAGAAACATGGAACACTGGGTGAACTGTCGGTAGGATAGGTGGAAATGCAAGCTTGTAGGCCACCTCTCGCACTCTCTCAAGGATCTCAAAAGGACCGATGTACCTAGGTCTCAACTTTACATTCTTCTCGAACCTCATCATACCCTTCATGGGTGAAACTCAGAGCAAAACCCTCTCTCCTACCATAAATACTATATCACGAACCTTCTGATCAGCATAAACTTTCTGTCTAGACGGGGTTGTACGAAGTTGATCCTGAACCAACTTGACTTTCTCCAAGGAATCACGAACCAAATCTATGCCCAACAACCTAGCCTCTCCCGGCTCAAACTAACCAACTGGAGAACGGCACCGCCTCCCATGTAAGGCCTCATAAGGAGCAATCTGAACACTCGATTGTTAGCTGTTATTGGAGGCAAACTCTACAAGCAGAAAAAACTGATCCCAAGAACCCTCGAAATCCATAACACAGGCACGAAACATATCCTCTAATATTCGAATGGTGCTCTCGGACTGCCCGTCTGTCTGGGGGTGAAATATTGTACTCAACTCAACCTGTGTGCCTAACTCACACTGCACAACTCTCCAAAAATGCGATGTGAACTACGTACCTTGATCGAAGATAATGGATACCGGCACACCTTGGAGATGAACAATCTCACGGATATAGAACTGAGCCAACTGCTAGGAAGAATATGTAGTCACCACCGGAATGAAATGAGCCGACTTGGTCAACTTGTCCACAATCACCCACATAGCGTCAAATTGTTTCAAAGTCCGTGGGAGTCCAACAACGAAGTCCGTGGTAACACGCTCCCATTTCTACTCAGGAATCTCAAGTCTCTAAAGCAAATCGCCCGGCCTCTGATTCTCATAGTTTATGTGCTGACAGTTCAGTCATTGAGCCACATACTCCACAATGTCTTTCTTCATTCTCCTCCACCAGTAGTGTTGTCTAAAATCCTGATACATCTTAGCTACTCCCGGATGAATGGAATATAGCAAACTGTGGGCTTCCTCAAGAATCAACTCACGTATCCTATCTACATTGGGCACACACAATTGGCCCTGCATCCGAAACACACCGTCATCTCCGATAGAAACCTCATTGGCGTCACCGTGTTATATCGTGCCCTTAAGGACAAGAAAATAGGGTTATCATACTGACGCTTTCTGATGTGCTCATATATGGAAGACTGAGAAACCACACAAGCAAGAACCCGGCTGGGCTCCAAAATATCCGATCTAACAAACTGATTAGCCGAGACTTGAATATCCAGGGCTAGTGGTCTCAATGCAGTCGATAGGTATGATAAACTGCCCAAACTCTCCGCCTTTCTACTCAAGGCATCGGCCACCATGTTGGCCTTCCCAGAATGATTTAGGATGGTGATATCATAGTCTTTAAGCAACGTTAACAATCTCCGCTGCCGCAAGTTAACATCTTTCTACTTGAACAGATGCTGAAGACTTTGGTGATCGGTAAAGACCTCACATGGGACACCGTATAGATAATGCCTCCAAATTTTCAATGCATGAACAATAGCTACAAATTCCAAGTCGTGGACCGGATAATTCTTCTCATGAACCTTCAGCTACCGAGAAGCATAGGCAATCAGCCTACCATCTTGCATCAACGCCGTGCCACGCCCAATACGATATGCATCACAATACACAGTGTAGGACCCTGAACCCGTAGGCAACACCAATACTAGGGTTGTAGTCAAAGTAGTCTTGAGCTTTTAAAAGCTTGCCTCACACTCCTCAGACCATCTGAAAGGGGCACCCTTCTGGGTCAATCTGGTCATAGGTGCAGCAATGGATGAGAAACTCTCTACAAAATAGCAATAGTACCCGCCCAAACCAAGAAAACTACAAATCTTAGTAACTGTAGACGGCCTGGGCCAACTCTGAATCGCCTCATTCTTCTTTGGATCTACTTTGATCCCCTCACTCGACACCATATCCCCCAAAAACGTCACCGACTCAAACCATAATTTACACTTTGAGAATTCTGCATACAACTTCTTCTCTCTCAATGTATGAAGTACGATCCTCAAATGTTGCTTATGATCCTCCCGACTGCGGGAGTATACCAAGATGTCGTCAATAAACACAATGAAGAATGAATCAAGATATGGCTGGAATACACTGTTCATCAGGTACATACATGTTGTTGGGGCATTGGTTAGCCTAAATGACATTACAAGAAACTCGTAATGACCATACCGAGTCCCGAAGGCAGTCTTCAGAATATTAGAATCCCGAATCTTCAGCTGATGATACCCTGACCTTAAATTAATCTTTGAGAACACTCTAACACCCTGTAGCTGATTAATAAGTCTTCAACGGCTGTATTGGGTACCTGTTCTTCATTGTAACCTTCTTCAACTATCAATAGCCAATAGACATGTGCATAGAACCATCCTTCTTCTTCACAAAACAAAACTGGGGCACCCCAAGGCGACACACTGAGCCGAATGAAACCCTTATCAAGCAACTCGTGCAGTTGTTCCTTTAACTCTTTCAACTCGGCTAGTGTCATACGAAAGGGTGGGATAGAAATGGGCTAAGTGCCCGGAAATAAGTCAATACTAAAATAGATATCTCTATCGGGGCGGCATACCTGGAAGGTCTACTGGAAATACATTAGGGAAATCACTCACTACCGGAACTGACTCAACAGTGGGAGTGTAGACAAGTAATTTTTGACCCACCCCAAGATTTTACACATTTTAGCGTTAAATATTTAGTTTAGGTCTAATATCGCTATTTTAAATAGTTTTGACTCTTTTACTTTATTTTTATCACCAAAAAATAAAAATTACAAAAAAAATAGGTTTTTCATCTTTAGGTTAAAGTCAATTAGTATATTTATATTATAACACTTGAAAATACAAAAAATTAGTTTCACTTTTAGTATATAGTTTTTATTACAAAACTTAGCTCAAAGTAATAATATAAAATAAGAAAATAGACAAGAATATAGGGAGCAAGAGAGGAGAGATTCTTATTTCTTCCATGTATTCAAGTGTGTTCAATGTGATGTCCAAACTCTCTATTTATAGGATGACATTGAGGTATACAAAGGGATATCATAAACATGGTACTAACTATTGAGATCATGGGGAAAGATCATGGGGAGGTTATGGAGATGAGGGAGTTACAACTATAATGGTGAGAAGTAGTGGGAGTTATCTACATAATGGAGAAGAGTAGTGGGAGTAACTTCTTTAGGAGTTATAGGCATCCACTAACAAATAATATTTCATAGCACTCCCCCTTGGATGTATATAGATAATGTGCCTCGTTAAAACCTTACTAAGAAAAAACCCTGTGGAAAAAAATCTTAGTGAAGGAAAAAGAGTACACATATCTTGTAATACGCATTATTTGCTGCCTTATTAAAAACCTTGCCAGAAAACCCAGTGGAATAAAATTTTAGCTAAGGGAAAAAGAGTACAGCGCGTATTTGCCTCCCCCTGATGAAAACATCACTTTATTCTTCGGAGACGACGAACTCCAAGCTTGTATAACAACTTCTCTAATATTGAGATCCGCAATGTCTTGTGAAAAAGTTTGTCAAATTATCACTTGGACAAATTTGTTGAAGAACTTTGGTGAATGAGCTTTTTTTTGTCTCCTTCGATAGTCCTTCTTTCAATTGATATAAGCAAACAACGTTATCTTCAGTATTATTGGAATCTTCTCTTCAAAGTCAAGTCACACGTCTGTTGTGTGTTGAGCCCCTTGCTTTATCAGTTGCTTATCTTGGCATGACTTGAATAAGTATCAACAATTAACTGCCTTGTAAAATAATAATATGACAGTACTCTCACATGCAAATAGAATGTTTGAAGAACGAACTTTAGGAAAATACCTGCATTTGCGTAACCAACAAAATCTTGGCAATATTTGTTAGAATAAACAAATCTACATCAAGTATTCCTTTGAAATATAATACTAATTGTATTCCAATATCTCCACACTGGAATAAAACTATATCTTGCTAGCATATTGTTATACTCATGGTTCTAGCAGATATATTAGTGCACCAATTGCACTAGACACAAAAATAAATCATGTACGCCATGATCGCTCTAATCTACATAAGGATCTGCAGAAGATTTATTTAATTAATTTCTTGGAAACCTTAATATGCTTCAGAACAATTTAAATCATTCAAGGATTTTTATTATATGCATATCAAATGTATTGTCAGACCAAAATATGAAATGACTCCATTCCCCACTGGATAACATGTCTCCTAATACTAGGATATTTACGAAAAATTTGTGCCACAAGTCGTCTTTATGTCTATCGACTTGATTTTTCATTTCACTTTCAGGTGTGGGGACTGTTGATACCCCATTTTTCCCCTATATTTTTTTTATACTCAAAATAGCATGTACATGCATATATAAGTATGCCCAAGAATTTTTTTAAAAATTTTCCTAATTTTTAAAGCTTTTAAAAAAAATCATTTTTTTATTATTTGTTTTAACAGTACAAAACCCAATAATTATTCCCAAAACTATCGTTTTGGTGAGTAATTTATTTCCATCCTCCTATTTACATCACAATATAATTAAGGTAATTTTTTTGCATATTTTTATAAATCTATTTGATATTTTAAGCTAAGATTGCATAAAATTGCAATTATAGCCTATATTGCGATTAATAGCATCTTACAATTATAAAATTACTCTCAGTATTTTTAGATTAACATTTATATATTATTAGTTGATTCAGTGCTTTTAATTTATTTTTAAAATCGCTTTAACTATTTTAATTAAATTAAAAAAGGGAGAAATTGGCTATTTAACGTATAGCCTATTTGCATTTCAATTATAGCCACATTACAACCCCAATTTAAGCCCAATTTTACTGGCCCAAATCCTAAAATCGACCCAACCCCTGACCTAATTAATAATACCCGACCGGATTCCCCCTCTAATCACAGCCGTTGATCTAAAAGATCAACGGCTCAAATTAAACCTTTCCTTTTTAACTCACCGACTACTCCCAACCCTAATTCATTTCCACCCTTCAGCCGCCCTTGAATCCCCAAACCTTCTCAAACTCTCTCAAGGTTCTTCGGAACCCTAGCCTCCCCCTACCTTGTTCCACCGTGTTTTCACCAGAGTCCATGGCTTCTCAGGCCATGGACAACCTATACTCACCCCCTACGGCTCCTACATGCCTGTTGCTCGAAGGTTCGAGGCCAGACCTTGAGGGTCTTCGCTCAGACCTTCACCGATTCGAGGATTCCGGCCATCTCCGGCCTTGCTCCGGTGGTTCTTGGTCTTCTGAGCCTGATTCTGACCTCATCCGACTTAGATCGAACATTTTCGAAGCCTTTCTCATTCTAGGGTTCATCTGAAACCCTAACTATTGAGGTTCTCTCCAATTGTTTTAGATCTATTATATGTTTGCACTATTGCTTAAGTTTCTTAAACGTTTTCTCCGATTTTCTTTCAAAAAGTTACTTCTTTGCGATTAGGGTTTCTGGAAAAGGTTCTTAAAAATGTTTCTGACTCTTCTGCTTCTTCTTTTCTTGGTGTGAATCGATCCCTGCTATGTTCTTATTTGCTCTTTTCTGACTCGCATGCTTTTCCGTATGTTTTTATATTTGCTGTATTATGAAGGTTTTCTGTTATGCTCCGTTCTGTCTCCTACTGGTTTCAATATCATGCTCTCACATGCCTATCTTATGTGTTCCTTTACTGTGTTTTCCTACTGAGTTTTAGTCCTTTGTTTGCCTTTACTAGACTTTGTTCTTTCTAGATGTGTTTCATCGACTATTTCCTTTAGTTTACACTACCCCTTTATCTCCTGAACTCGCTTAAATTCCAAGTTTTTCTTGAAACTTGTTCCCTGTACTTCAAATTAGTTTCTATGTTCTATTTGCCTTGAACCTGCTATTGTGCTTGTATGTTTTCTCATGAGACTCTGAAAGAGGTCGCTGAGTCTGTTTCAATAGCTTGCCCTCTCATCTCTGTGTCGAATTCGAGTTTTAAAACCCTAAGATTTGGGGGTTTCTTTGGCAAGTTTGATTTTGTGTTTGGACAGGGGTTCTACTTTGAAACCTCGAGCTCTCAGACTCACTCCGAGTTTATGAACTGAATTTGAACTTTTTCTGCGTTTGTGATTTCGAAACTTTCTTGCTAGTCTTTCGTAATTAGCATTACACCCTTCTTGCTGGACATGTCTATGTGTTTCATATATGAGAACTTCTCTTTCAAAGGCTTTACCAACTGTTAGTTGATTCTGAACCCCTTTAATGTTGCTTACTTGATTGTTGCTGATTTTTTCCTAAAATAAACTTTCCTTTACCTCTTTTCTGACTCGGTTCAATCGAACAAGGTTTTCAACTTGGTTCTTTTACTGGCTATTTTACTGATTCCCTTTCCTTATTTTTCACAAATCAAGTACCACTAGACTTTTACCTTAAATAGTTTTTATGTATTTACCCTTTATTTTACTGCTTGGAAAAATATTCTGATTGACCCTTCCCTTAATTATCTTTACCCATTGGAAATCAGAATCCCTTAATTGAAGGGAAACTGATTTCCAAGGTTATTTTCCTTACCTTTTCTTACTTACTTGCTGCACTATAAAAAGGGCCTTCCCTTCTATACTTTCAACAATCCTCATCCACTAATTTTCGAATCACAAACTCTCTTGCACTCTTTACTCTCTTCCGAGATCTTTTGCATTGCTTGCTCGCAATTTGGCTTACCAAAGCTTCTGCTTTTCATTTATTTTTCTGAAATTGGTATGTCCTACTTTCGATTCTAGCATCAACTCCAATGTGTTTACTTACAAGCTTTTATGCCCATGTCCACTTTACTGCTTTGTAGAGTTTAACTTTAAAATAGTTACTTATGTCTTGCTATCTCTTGCTGCAATGAGTCCCTATCCCTATCCCTTTTTATGTGCTTGGGTTGTAGTTTAAGACATGGCAATATACAAAGTTATTGTCATGGATTAAAACTGGGTCCTTAGGATCCTAGCCTCTTTCAATTTTCCATACCCCCATTCCCTTATGTGTATTGAGTTAAGGTATAGCCTGGCAGCATCCAAATTGCTGTCCGGGGTTGAATCTGGCCTTCAAAAGGTCCTAACTCTTTAATTTTTTAAGCTGACCGGCTGGTCAGGGGTGTGCCAACATTCTAATTGCTGGGCATGACCACCAGCCTGCCCTGGCTCCCCCTAATTCCCTTTCATTGCACTTACACTTACTCCTAGTCCCTAAGTTCTGCCCCCCTCCTATGAGCCTTGCCTTGGGACCTTGAGTTCCCTCTTAACTTGGACATTTGAGGGCTGGCCCTTCCACACTGCACTATGTTCTTAATTCTGCAATGATATTTGGGGTGTAAGCATTGCCTGGAATTCTTGAATTTCCTTGGAACTTTGACACATCCCAAATGAGAGAGCTTTGAAAATCCGATCTTGGAAGTTAGTTTATCTTATATTATTATACTTTGTGTCTGGATTAGGCTGATTAGATGTAGATGTAATCACTGATGTAATTATTCCTTCTGATTCGCTTGGTCTGTAATAAGCTTTGTAATAACTACGGGGGTATAGTGAAAAAGGGATGGGGTTGAATGCATGCCAAAGGGGTAGATACCATGTCTATAGGGTTATCACTTTCAAATTCTGCATCTTCACCTAGAAACCATGTTCATAGGGTTATCACTTTCAAATTCTGCACTTCACCTAGATACAATGTCTATAGGGTTATGTTCATAGGGTTATCACTTTCTAATTCTTCACTTCACCTAGAAATCATGTTCATAGGGTTATCACTTTCAAATTCTGCATTTCGCCTAGAAATCATGTTCATAAGGTTATCCCTTTCAGATTCTGCTGTTCACATAGATACCACGCTTATAGGATTTTTTTGCCCTTCGTATAAATACCATGTCACTAAATCGATGATGAAGTTCTACACATCGTATAGATAATATGCCTATAGGACCTCCTGCATTCTTGCATGTGCATCTGTCACTAGGCAAATTTACTTGTAGGATCTAAAAAGATCAATCACATATAGATGACCTGCCGATAGGATCTCTGCAATAACAGTGTTTAAAATCAGTTACATCTAGAGAGCATGCCCATAGGAACTATCAATTTAATCAGAATCGCCACTCGTTCCTAAGTTTTAAATCAATGGCAATTTGTTTAACACTCGTAGAGCTTACAATTAATGGCTTTTTGCAATTAGTTATTCCTCCGTCCCTGGATTAATAGATATCATGCCTATAGGCCCCGTTTAACATACATGCTAGTAGTTAGATAACTAATCAACTGTCAGTTTTCGACAACTACATCTAAGCAGGACTAATTTGGACTCCCTATCTGGGAAATATGTGGTAAACCAATTCTTCCTACGCTAATTTTAATCAAGGACCTAAATAGTATGTGTAAGACATGTTAAACAATTTATTTCTTTAAGTGAGGAGGTCTACTTGAGCCTTTAATTGTTCCTATTTCCCATTAACTGCTTTATGTGTTTTGTTTGTCGCCCTAGAATTTTATCCTTTTAAAACTTCTGAAAAGCCAAGCTCCCTCCCTTTTAGGATTAGTAGTCCTCAACGCCTTCGGGACTGATAGGTGGGACGGGTAATAGCATGCAATAGGTAACGATACCATTCCGCGCTTAATACCTTAATGGGGTGGGAAGGGTAGACATGGAGATGATGATCACACGATAACACTATGCGTACGATTGATTACCGGTATTGTGTGGATGATCCATGTGTTTTACAGACCTAGGACCCCCTTCCTTTATGTGACTTTGTTTAATATCAATAAAATTCTGTCTTTTCAACTACCCAAAACTCCTCTTTAATTTTACTGCATTATTCCTTTTTCTCCTAAATTTTTCTTCTTTGTTTATTCAATGTCTTGTTTAATTTTCTACACTTATACCCTCAAACAAATTGTAGATCGTCTAGACCATGATTCCAACATGCTTATTACGTATCTATTTGTAACCCTTATGTGTGAAGTTATTTGCATTAAAGTCACAACATAGCATGGCCGGGAACCACACTAGTGGATCTTGAGGGGTGCCTAACACCTTCCCCTCGAGATAATTTCTAGCCCTTACCCGAACTCTGGTTTTCAAACTCAAAACCCTTAGTGTCCTAATGCACTTAATCATTAGGTGGCGACTCTTCAATTCCAAAAATCCAATTCCCACACGGGAATAGAGTTGTCTTCCCAAATGTCGTAAACCCGATTTTGCGAGAAAAAGGGGGTGTCGACAGGGACTATCTGTCCAACTTCACATTTTTCAGGTGAAGTCAATTTCATTGCATATTTTTCATTTGACCAATCATTTATCTTTCCCAATTCCATGACAGATTTGAGCTCAAGATCCTCATCAATATTAATAATATTGAGCGCTACATTATATTAACAACATCGTCGACGATCATTTTACATCGGTTCCATCATCGCACAATAAAGACATAACATATCGAGATCTCAT
Source organism: Nicotiana attenuata (assembly GCF_001879085.1). NCBI lineage: Eukaryota > Viridiplantae > Streptophyta > Magnoliopsida > Solanales > Solanaceae > Nicotiana > Nicotiana attenuata. The sequence goes on from NC_031998.1 coordinate 20,843,298, forward strand.
TATTTTCAGGTACCTGAGCCTCTCCCATGAGGTCTTATAAAATGTTATGTCATGGTGCTCTTATAAAGCACTTGCCTCCTTATTATGACCATCTTGAACATTTGCTCCCTCCTTCTTCAAGGAGTTTTATCTTTGGAACCAATTTGTCTATTACGCTTCATGTGTGCCATAAACTCTATCCATCATGGACGTTATTCTATTTGGAGCATTAGCAGCTGGAATATGACATTTAACTTTGGTTCAGCAATGTGCCTGGAAATATTTTAGAAATGAATAATCACTTGAACTTCAAGTTCACATTTTCTTGTACGAGGATCTAGATGTATTCATAATAATTCATTTCACGTATCACTTTTTCAGCTGCCTATTTTCTCCCCCTAATGTCGGGATCACCAACACATTTTCCAACCTTCTTTGGGAACCCATCTTTGTGCATTGTGTCAGCACAATTAAATCATATAGCACATCTATATTTCTAGATGGGAATATTTGGTTCCTGACCGTGAACTAATTGTGATGGGGAGAATTTATCATAGCTTGTTGGCTAGATGCGTACAAGTGTTGTTGTATATTAAAGAATATATCTCGTACCAAATTTCTATTTGCGAATTTTGTTCTCATAACCAATGGTTTAGCTATAATTGGAGACATACAATTTCTGCTAAACCAACTTGGATTTAAACCAGCATTATCAAGATAAATTATCATAATATATATTCTGGAACTATGCTATAATAATTTGAGTAAAGAACCTTGCAAAAACCAAAGTGCAAGTTGATAACAAACGCACATGTGACCATACAATAGATGCATCTATTAAAATCATATAATAGTAAACGGTCCACATTACAGGTGATTGAGCCCATACATATATATCACCTTTTATTCGTTCCAGATACAAGGGATTCAATCCCAACCTTAACTGGTATATCATGAGAAAATAACAACACAAGAGAATTCTTGAAGAATCTTCTATTTTTTTAATATATGCCATTGTGAATTCTCAATCAATTTACACATCATAATTGAACCGGGATGGTCAACCGGTCATACCAACTAATATTTGTTTCAATAAACCTCTAGTTTATTTATGGCATGTGATCTATCATCATGCTTATACATCTGTAGTACAAATAGAAGAAAAGTCGGGTAACCTTTCATATTTACCAGGTATGTTATAGTAATATGAAGATAATCAATCCTCCTTTCATTTATAGTCTCAGTATGCCAACCACTTTGGCTAATACATTTGAAACTCAAAAAGTTTCTTTAGAGACTTACTACAATATCAATGTCATGAACAATTTCATTCATCCGGGTAGTAACAAATTAGCTCTTCCGGAGCTCTTAATTGATTTTGTACTACAAGATCTTTTGTCATACCATCCATATGGTGAATGTCTCCTTCACGGAGAAAATCATATCATAATAATTGTCATGGTCAAAATCATCATAAGCAAAATCATTTCTTGCTTTACTTTTGCCTTTAATAACTTTTTATAAGGCATGTCAAATTATTTTTGGCATACCACATGTACGCGACCAATGACATATTCATGTAATCACGCAGTAATATTCATTATCTCTCTTTCTCTCAAACCTCCCTTAGAGGTGAGTTGTGGTGTATATCCAATCATGCATTGCACGTCTTTATTCATTACTTTTATCACATATTGTTACATTCATCTTCAGAAATGAATCTGCATTCTCAATGTACAAGTAACATTCTCTTCAAGGAATGGAGTATTATTATCGCGACGTGCTTTATAAATTTTTCATACCAATTTGATGGTAAATATTTCCTTCACCTATTGAAGGATTACTTCGAGAACCCTTATTGTTCTCCTTTTACAGTTACCATAGTGATGACAACTATTATTTTGTCGCTTGCCATGCCCTCATACATGCATACAGTCATGAAAAATTATTTTCATTAGTCATCATTAGATCATCAATATGGTGCATTGGGACTCAAACGCAATGCCTTACCCATATAAAGGCATGTAAGGCTATAATGCATTGGGACTCGAACCCAACTCTTATCATCACGTTGCACCAGGACTCAAACTCGATGTCTTGCTCTCGTGGTGCGTTGGGACTTGAACCCAGCGTCTTACCCTCAGTTAAAAGTTTACTGGTATTTTCCCTCGAGCATTTAAAAATATACCATGTCGTTGTAAATTAAGTTTCAATAAGACATAAAATATTACTATTTCTTGCTTTTAGTGGTCATTTAGTTGATGCATAACTGAAGCTTTAAAAACATTATAAAAATTAGTGAAAAAAATTATTTATCCCTCATAACTTACATGCGTATTATATTCTAAATTATCCCATTCTGCAAAGTCCTTTAATTGACAATATTTTTAACTTTAATAAAAAAGTCAATACTGGAATGACTTAAGAAACTAAACATTAGAATTTGTAATGCAATAGAATGTACTAAGATTAGAATTTATATCTTATAGATACATTGTACTATTTGGTCTTCCTAGCCTAGATTCAAACACAAAAGACAAGGTCCAATCCAATTCTCTAAATCCAAGCCCAATTTCAGATAACTCAAAACATTGAACCCATACTTATTCCCCATTTGACCTAATCTAATTCCTACCCCTATAAAAAAAGGATACCTAATTCCTAAATGAAGATCTAGACCTAACGCCTAGGACCTAAGGAGGCATCAGCCCTGTTGAAAAAAAGGAGACCCTTCATTTTCCTTAGAAAAATGAGAACCATCTCCTCAAAATCAAAGGACACTGTCATCTCCTCTTTCAATAGAGATGAAGGATTTCTTTTCCTAATTTTCAAAGAAACGAACGCCCACCACTACTGCCCAAATCTCGGCTCCAAATTACCCCAAAAATCAGCTCCAAACAACCAACAATAACGGTGAAATTTCAGCGCCCAACCATCATCCAAACAGGCCGAAAATCTGTCCAAACATCACCTCTTAAAGGTAGGCGTTCAGTCGGTAGGATCTCCAGTCAAATTGAGGTCGGGTTTGAGTTTCCTGTTTGAAGATTCCGATCGTGGGTCCATTCTCGTTGTAGCAGCTGCTATTCGAGTTCTTAAGGTCTTTTGATGTAATGAAGATAGTTTATTTGCTAAAGGTTAATGTTTCTTCCTTTTCTCTATATTATCTTTGCATCTGTTGTGATTTTCCATGTTTATAATGAAATTTGATGTTTAGACTTTCCAAGGACGTGTTCAATTTTTTTGTTTGGTTCGTACATTTGTCTATTTATTTTTCTTTTCTCCTCTTACAACATTTAGACTAGATTCCAGTATAAATTATTTACATTCTAGTTTGGTTTTGAAGCATCTTGGCCCGTTGTTGATAGCTTTCGTGCTAGCATATTTCTTTCTAATTTGTCTTGTGATAGTTTAGTTCTCTGTTAGTTTGATTTTGATCCTTAGTTATAAAATAGAACTAGTTGTTTTCTCTAATAATAGTAGATAGATGTTTAATTTCAGTTAATCTTCTTCTTATTTTGTATTTTTGTATCACTATAATCAGGACATTTTATTGTTTGGATCTAGTACGTTTCTATTTGAACATATCTTTAGGTTAGTATTATTATTTTATCATTTAAATTGGTTTTGAGTAAGTAATAGATCATGCTTTCTAGCAATTTCATCGATAATGCGATCGATGTTTGGCAGAGGGAAAGAGTCCTTGGGGCATGCCTTATTCAAGTCTTTGAAATCTGCAGACATTCTTAATTTATTCCCCTTTTTAGGGACTACCACTACGTTTGCTAACCAATTTGGGTACTTAACCTCCCGGATGGACCCTATTTTAAAGAGTTTAGATACCTCATCTTTGATAAATGCATGCTTGACTTCGGACTGCGGCCTCCTTTTCTGTTTGACCGGGTGGAACTTCGGGTCTAGGCTCAGCTTATGAGTGGTTATCTCCGGCGAAATCCCTGTCATGTCGAGGTAGGACCAAGCGAAACAATCTATGTTAGCTATAAGAAATTTAATGAGTATTTTCCTGAGCTCGGGACTTAACCTCGTGCCTAGGTATACCTTACGATCGGGCAGGTGCTCGATCAATATGACTTGCTCCAGTTCTTTGACCGTTGATTTGGTGGCGTCGGAATTATCGGGGGCTATGAAAGACCTGGGAACTTCGTAGTCGTCGTCCTCATCTGTCCCCTGCTTCTCCAGTTAGGGTGAGGCCGATGTCGGGAACTGCTATTTGGTTTCTTCCTTGGTGTCCGAACCCAGGTCCTTTGGTGTTAAAAGTGCAGATATCGAGACCACCTCGTCGATCGCGAACATCTGCTTTGCGGCCGGTTGTTCTCCGTAAATTGTTTTAATCCCCCTGGCTTTGGGAATTTCAACACTTGGTGCAGTGTCGAGGGTACTACCCTCATGTTGTGAATCCATGGCCTCCCAAACAGAGCATTGCACCGGATATCTCCTTCGATCACGTAGAACATTATTTCCTGAATGGTTCCGGCGGTGTTCACCGAAAATGTTATCTCCCTTTTGGTGGTCATGCATGCCATGTTGAATTCCTTTAGAACTCGAACTGCATGCACAATTTGGTCTTGTAGACCTAGTTGCTCCACGACCCTCCATCTGATGATATTGGCCGAGCTACCTGGATCAATTAACACACGCTTAACTCGAGATTTGTTTATCAGTACAGATATTACCAGTGCATCATTGTGGGCCTGCACGATGCCTTCTGCGTCCTCGTCATTAAAATACATGGTTCCTTCTGGCACGTAATCTCGAGTCCGTTTTTCCCTTGTGATGGATACTTTGGTGCGCTTTAACATCGGCCTCTAGGGGACATCGATCCTACCGATGATCATGTTAATGACGTGCTGAGGTTCCTCCTACTCGATCTGCTTACTAGAGTCCCTATTCCTGAAATGGTTTTTGGCTCGATCGCTCAGGAACTCTTGGAGATGTCGGTTGTTGAATAAACCAACCACATCATCTCTCAATGGTCGGCAATCTTCTGTTCTTTGGATGTGAGTGACATGATATTTACATATTACGTTGGGATTTCTTTGGGCTGTATCGGACTGTAGAGGTCGAGGCCACTTGGTGTCTTTCATTCGTCCGATGGCAGATACGATGGCAGCAACATCGACGTTGAAGTTGTACTTGTTGATACACAATTTTTCCCTCATATATTTTAAAAATGTGCATGCATACTTTCAAAATATTGTGCATACAATTACTAACATGCACAAGTGTCGTACAAATTTTTGAAGGGCCCAAATACATTTATTTCTGTATTTTTAATTACATAAATGTTCAAAACTATCCCTCATATTATTTCATGACGATTTAATCATCTAAATTCATCGTTTACGTTCATATAAGTGTTCAAATATTTTAATTGCATTTTTTATAATTATATTTGCCTGTTTAAGACTATAATTGCATATTTTGCAAAAATAGCCCATACATATGCGTAACTATATTATCTATATAGATAATGATTTTTATATTTTTATAAGATTGAATAATTATTTTAGATCACCTTCATGCTTGAAAATCATTTTGATCATTTCATTAGCTATTTTTAAAATTATTTTAATTAGTAAAATGGGTATTTAAATAACAGCCCCTAATTTACACATAGAATCGGAACCCCCCAATCCCAATTCAAATCGGCCCAAATCCACCCAGCCCAAACCAATTAAACCTGACCCGACCCACACCCCCTTTCTAATCCTTGCCGTTGATCTCTGAGATCAACGACCCTTATTCTTTCTTATAATAATAATCTCAAACAACCCCCCTCTAACCTAGCCCATTTTCCATCACACTCCGCCGCATTCGTTCCCTCATCTCTTCAATTCTCTCTCAACTAAACCCCTAACCCTAGACGTCGCCACCTAAAACCAGCCCTAATATCTTTGATTCCTACTCGATCCATGGATTTTCATGGCCTTTTGAGACTTCTACTGGTCTCCTACTCTTACTGGTTGCTTGTTTTTGTGATTTCATGGAAAGACCTCGAAGAAATCTAGTCCAGATCTTGTTCAAGACTCTCTGAGAGCCCGTCTTTGGTCTGTGAGTGCTTTTCTATCGATATTTTGCGGTTCAAATCTCTGGTTCAAGACCAGATTCTCTTTACCCTTTCCTTTTTCTTCAAAACCCTAATGTTTAGACTTGAATCTGTCCAGATCTTTGTAGATCTAGAGCGATTCTGAGTTCATCACTGATTTTTCTTTAAGGTTCTCTTATTCCCCTACTGTTAACTGATATTTAGCATTGTCTTAGGAACCCAAACTAGTTTGGGTCTCTTTCTATAGGCAAAAGGATGAATCAAATTCCTTCTTTCCCACCCAGGCAGCTTACTTTTCTCCTGAACAAAGGATTTGTTCTTTTGATTGGCCTTTACTTTTGTATTATATTCATGCTACGGAGGGTTTTTGGTTTCTTTGTTATTTGTTGTCCGTATCTCTACATATTTGAAGTGTTTCAAGTTTCCATTTTCCTATTGTTAATCAACTTTAGGTATTTTTCAAATTGGGGTTTCTGCTTCGCAAAATATTTTCTGAAATTCTTATTTGTTTAATCTTTCTATATTGTTCATTGTTTGATTTCAACATTTTTGTTCGTTATTAATTGAATTCACTGATCAATTAAATTATCTAGGGTATCATTGTTTGTTGAAATAATTTACTGATTTCTGCTTGCTTTCCTTAATCCAGAGGTTCCTAATTGGTGTCTCTCACCGATTTATGGGTTGATTGACCCTTGTATTGGTCTCTGATTACCTGTGATTGCCTTATTCATGTGATTGATTTTCTGATTTACGGATTCTAACCCTAATTGACTGATAAACCTACTTCTTGCCTTGTTTAAAATTCAATCAGAGTTATTTATGAGTCTAATTCCCCAATTTTCTGCCCCTGTCAAGTTTGATTGATTATTTGATTGCTTCCCTTACCTTATTTACAATATTTACCAGACTTGCCTTATTTACTTACACTATTCGACTTCTATATATACACTCTCATTCTGATTCTTCATACATACAACAGTTCAAAAAAAAAAATACACACACACACACAAACTCTCTCTCATCTCTCTTTCTGCTACTTGTGCTCATTGCTTGTCTAGCCGGCTGAAAGCCAAGGCTAGACTGTGGAATCCTGCTCGATTTACTTTCTTCTGTTGCTTCCTTAACTGGTATGTTCCTATTTCAATGTCATTCCGAAATTCAAATCTATGTTTGTTGAATCCATGTCTCTTTCTGCACTAGTTTAATTGCTTAGGCACTTAATTATTCTTTTCCGTTTGCTGGTGTGATCGGTATGCTTATGTTTCACCCATCTCTTGTTCAATGTTTTAATCAACATGTCTATTTGCTTAAGTATTCAATATGGTCTTAAATAGCCTGTTTAGTTTTGTGTCTTCCCTGTCCTGTAACCCCAACTAGTATGGCTACTTTGTGTGATTGAATCTTTGTGGTTCTTCCTGTATTCTTCAGCATGATTGCCTCTGTATCTAGACTTATGTCTCACTGTGTTTAGCCAACATGTTTATTGCAGTGAAGTCTTGTGTGTTCTTAAATAGCATGCTTATCACTAAGTATGATTGTAATTTAGACCTTAAATTAGTATTCCTGCCTGCTCTGTGTCTCTATTAACTAACATGATTGCCTTCACCCTTCTTCTTATGTGTTTCTGTTTCAAGTGTCTTGTGTTCACAACCCCTACTCCCTTTTGTGTAACTGTTTGTACATCTGGAACTGATTGACAAGGTGAAGTTGAAACTGGGCAATGTGATGCTTTTGTGACTGTGTTGTTGTTTGCTGAACCTTCATTTCGCTCAAAAGATTTTCAATATGTTTTTTCATTCGTAATATGTTTCTCCAAACTATTACTACTCCTAAAGTATTTTACCTATATACTGTTTTCAAAAAAACAATCAACTATGTCCAACACTCTCACTTATACTCCTAGATTACTTAAGTTCTGCCCCTCCAGTGTGTGTACTACCTAGGAATCCATGAGATTCCTCCGAGCTCTGGCACACTGGGGCAGACCCTTCCACACTGCACATAGCTACTCTTATATTGAAAAGGATCTTGGTGTGAGCATTGCCCGGGGTCCCTAAGGCCCTTGGAAACTTTGACGTACCAGGATACCCTTATTGGACATCACGAGACTATGGCATCTGGGACTGTTTGAAGGCCTGGTATTTGCACGTTCACTTTGGGCATATTTCAGGCTCCCTATAGTATAGCTTTTATTCATTATGTAATTCATTTATGGTTTGTAATAATAATCCTTGTAAACAGATATTGGGGAAATTAGTAAAAAGGGAGGGGATTCTTGTATGATTTTTTTGTGAGGCAAATCGGGTAGAAATCATGCCTTTAGGTTTACTATGCTTACTTGCATTAGAAATCATGCCTTATGTTTATTATGTTTACTTGCTTTAGAAACCATGCTTTTAGGATTGTTTGGCATACTAGAAAACATGTTCTAGGCTCATCACCTCATTTGTTACGAAACTCTGCTTCTGCATAATCATGATCACCTAGAAATTATGTTATTAAATTACTGCTATAATCCTGCTTAAGAAAAACGTTCATTTGTTATGTGCATTAGAGATCCTGCTTTAGGACTGTTATTGCATTCGCTTTAAAACCAGGTCTACATCGCATAAATCAGTAACTATCCTATTTAAAAGCAATCCCAACACCTAGGTATCATGTTCTAGGATTAAATATATGTAAACCAGCTCTGTAATGTTCAACACCTAGACCAGCATGCCTATCGGACTTAATAAGCTCAAAACTGTTTGTTTTTAGTTGAAACTGATTACATTTTAGACAACATGTTTACAGGGTATCTCCGCCTTGGCAAGCCTGTAGGTAATTAAAATCTTATAAAAACTAGAAACAATGTTGTGCTTATTTGTGAATTGCCCAGATTCAATAGATTCTAAAATCAGTAGGCAAACTGATTAGGTCTTTAACGCTTTGCCTTAACTCAATGTTGCACATTCTCTGCTTGTCATGCCCACCTAGATATCTTGTTCTAGGACCTCTCTGAAACATCTGAAATTTGTTATTTGAGACGTGCACTTGCTTGCTCTATTTGTGGAGGTAAAATGTGAGCCTTTTAACTGTTCTATCTTTAGTCCAGTCCTACGTGTTTTGTTTGTCACCTAGAATTTTCTCCTTTTAATTATTGTAGGAGAGTCTAGATCCACTTTAACTAGAAGTCCTAAACACCTCCGGGACTATATAAGTAAAGGGACGGGTAATGCACGCATAGGATACATCTTAAGGTTGCTAGAACGCTTTAGGCTATGACCAAGGAGAGGGTAATTGGGTAGTAAAGGATATGATGACCCGTGCGCTAATGCCATGTGTAACCCCTCTATTCGAGGAAGGCTTATCGGGTATTGTACAGATGTGATCCTATAGGCTAACAAACCTAGGACCCCCTTTACCCTGTTTAAATAAACTTTATATGTTTATGTGCTTTGTTTCTTTAATGACTAATTCATATAATTTGAGTTCGACCGAGACCCACCGTTATGGACCGCGAGGGGTGCCTAACACCTTCTCCTCAAGGTTATTTCGAGCCCTTACCCAAGTCTCTAGTAATGCAAATCGGTTTTATGAGTTATCTGCTCTAGGTGCCCTAACGCACCTTAATCCATTAGGTGGCGACTCTTCACATTCAAATACCCAATTACTAAAGGGAAATGAGTTGTTCCCAATAAATGTCGATAATCGGACTCCGCGAGAAAAAATGGAGCGTGACAACATGGCAACTCTGCTGGGGATATTTTAGGCTCTTACCATAACGAACTTGTTTTTGTGAATTAGTCCCAAGCATGCTTTATTTTGATGATACAACCTTTCCCTTCCCCCTTATTTGGATTTAATTGCTTATTTTCAAGCATTTATGATTTCTTTTATTTCCTGAAACTGACTTGTTTCCTTGTCTTCCTTTTGTAACTGTCTTTCAATTATTTAAATACCGCATTTATCATTTTTAACGTGCAAATGCTTGACAACATGCTATTTATTGTTGCATAAGTCATGCTCAACATCATACTCCACTCATGTGTAATTAATCCTATAACAACGCTTGATGAGTGTTTGCGCTCTTCCTATATATCACCCTTTTAAATTCGAAAAGGCGTATTTGCGGTAAAACTAGTCGATCAGTAGTGTGTTCGACGGTTCCGTGCCTTTCCCCCTCAAGTTGTCCGCTTGAGGGTCCCAGTCTGGACTGCTATAGCAACCTTACTCTGATTAATTGTATATACATCATGGTCACCCACATAATAACCCTTTAAGACAAGCCTCACCCAAAAGTCCATCGGGTTTTCCATAATCCCAATGGACGCAATCACGATTGTGTGCATCAATTTGGAGAAATAAGTGCCAATGTGCTAATCATTGTTGTATAAGTAGACGAACTTGGAGGGGGAAAGGGTCTAACTTTACTTGTTTTGCAGAAAATGAGGCATGAAGTCCCCAGGTTCGGCATGGTCGGTAGCATACCTTCACCGATTGCCAGAACGCTGAGGGAAATGAAGGAGGACATTTGGCAAGGGCATTCTTACTGCTGAACCTGCACGAACTGGGGGAATTGATCGAATAGAGCATCCCGCCTGGAGAAGGTCCTTCTGGGACCAAATAGATTAGGTTTACTTGCTTTTCAAATGTAATAAGGCCAAGTGCCATTAGTGACATTATCTTATTTAGTATCGTTTTGGGTTGCCTATTTTTACATTAATGAAATGAGGCAATTATTGGCACTAAATTTCTCCAAATCTATTTGTCACTAGGCCTACCTCATGCATAACGGGACTCCCAAATTAGGACGCGAATTCGCATTCCCGCAGTATGTGTTTAAATACTGCAAACTTTTCAGAATCATTACTAACTTGGCTACCTTTTGTTTTTCTTTCTTTCTTTTGATTATTCCCATTCCCCAAAGGTTGGTTCGTGCATACTGGCATCATCAACTTATCACACAAGATCCAGGGGCCCTCCACCTTGTCCTCCTCCTAGTCCACCAAAAGGAAAGGAAAAAGCAAAAATTGAAGATTTGAACGATGCCAGAAAGGAAAACAACACACAGGTTGAACATGCAGAAACTTCTAATGGTTTGGGTATTCAGGCCCCAAATGATGCAGTTTCACGGCTCGATCAGAAAATACTGGAACTCTAGGGTGAGCTTGAGCATGTCCGAAATGTATCAAACCTATCCTTCTCACTCAGCGTCCCAAACATCAGTCATCCAAACACTCAGAACCCCGCACCACCTAAAAACACACCCAACAAGCGTCCATAAAATCCACCCGTACCTCACCATTATACAACTCCACCACATAATCAAACTATCCCACCACAATACCAGCCAAACACCTACCATACTCCACAAATTGCTCCACCAGTCATTCTTGAACCTAGAATCCCACCAATGATCACCACTATACTCAGATTCCAAGTCACCAAAACAACCCTATATATGTGGAGACCCTACCTCACTCTACTTAACCCATCTCCTATGCACCGGAATCTGTTGAGAAGGAAATGCTCATTAAGAACCTGGCCGAGGAGCTCATGAAGTTGACCAACCGAGTTCAAGGCGTAGAGGGAGGCAAGGGGATGGAAGGTCTGAACTATAAAGACCTATGCATACAGTCGGATGTAAAACTGCTAGAGGGCTACAAACCTCCCAAGTTCAAGATGTTTGACGGTACAGGTGATCCCAAGATTCATCTAAGGACCTATTATGACAAGCTTGTCGGGGTCGGAAAAGATGAAAAGATCCGGAGGAAGCTTCATATGAGGAGTCTTACGGGAGATTTCTTGTCCTGGTACATCAGCCAGGATCAGAAGAAATGGTCCAACTGGGTGAGTATGGCATCTGATTTCATGGACCGATTTAGGTTTAACACAGAGAATGCACCAGATGTCTTCTACATTCAGAACCTCAAAAAGAAGCCCATCGAGACTTGCCGTGAGTATGCTACTCGTTGGAGGTCAGAAGCGGCCAAAGTCAGGCCAGCATTGGACGAGGAACAGATGAACAAGTTCTTCGTCAGAGCACATGATCCGCAATATTATGAAACATTGATGGTTATTGAAAACCATAAGTTCTCTGATATCATCAAACTTGGTGAAAGGATCGAAGAAGGCATCAACAGCGGGATGGTAACAAACTTTGAGGCATTGCAGGCCACTAATAAAGCATTGCAATCAGGGGGTATATCTAAGAAGAAGGACGTGAGAGACGTAATGGTCGCCCAAGCACTCAGAACTCCATTTGTATACCGAACCTCTCCACTTGCATATCAAGCACCTCTACCCAAATATCAAGCACCTCCACCCACCTATCAACCGTCACCTCCACCTACATATCAACCCTCGTCCCCCAGATATTCCCAACCAGCCAC
>NC_031998.1:20857301-20894683 GCF_001879085.1 Nicotiana attenuata
TTCCAAGTCACAATCTTCATAACAACCGTGATACTAAAATCTATTATCAGCTAAGAAAACTCTGCTATCACCTGCTATTTTATTTTTTGAATGGGACTAAGCCCTGTCCCAAATCTTGCATGAGACTAAGCACTGTCTCCATCTACATGAGGCTAAGTACTGCCTCCATATCTGCATAAGACTAAGCACTACCTTCCATTTGAATAGGACTAAGCCCTGTCCCGAATCATGCATGAGACTAAGCTCTGTCTCCATTTTGCATGAGGCTAAGCCCTGCCTCCATTTTGCAAAAGGCTAAGCACTACCTTCCATTTGCATGGGAATAAGCCCTGTCCCGAGACATGCATGAGGCTAAGCCCTGCCTTCATATTTACATAAGGCTAAGCTCTGCCTTCCATTTGTATGGGACTAAGCCCTATCCCGAATCTTGCATGAGGCTAATCCCTGCCTCCGTATCTGCATAAGGCTAAGCTCTGCCTTTATATCTGCATGAGACTAAGCTCTGTCTCCATCTGCAGGAGGCTAAGCCTTGCCTCCATATCTGCATAAGGCTAAGTTCTGCCTTCCAGTTGCATGGGACAAAGCCCTATCTCGAATCCTGCATGAGGCTAAGCCCTGCCTCCATATCTGCATGAGGCTAAGCCCTGCCTCCATTTTGCATAAGGCTAAGCTCTGCCTTCCATTTGCATGGGACTAAGCCCTGTCCCAAATCCTGCATGAGGCTAAGCCCCGCCTCCACATCTGCATGAGGCTAAGACCCGCCTCCATTTTGCATAAGGCTAAGCTCTGCCTTCCATTTGTATGGGACTAAACCCTGTCCCGAATACTGCATGGGGGTAAGCTCTGCCTCCATATCTGCATGAGGCTAAAGCCTGCCTCCATTTTGCATAAGGTCAAGCCCTGCCTTCTATTTGCATAGACTAAGCCCTATCCCGAATCCTGCATGAGGCTAAGCCCTGCCTCCATATCTGCATGAGGCTAAGTCCTGCCTCTTTTTTGCATAAGGCTAAGCTCTGCCTTCCATTTGCATGGGACTAAGCCCTGTCCCGAATCCTGCATGAGGCTAAGCCTTGCCTCCATATCTGCATGAGGCTAAGCCCTGCCTTAATTTTGCATAGGGCTAAGCTCTGCCTTCCATTTTCATGGGACTAAGCCCTGTCCCAAATCCTGCATGAGGCTAAGCCCTGCCTCCATATCTGCATGAGGCTATGCCCTGCCTCCATTTTGCATAAGGCTAAGCTCTTCCTTCCATTTGCATAGGACTAAGCCCTGTCCAAATTCCTGCATGAGGGTAAGCCCTGCCTCCAAATCTGCATGAGGCTCAGCCCTGCCTCTATTTTGCATAAGGCTAAGCTCTGCCTTCCATTTGCATGAGACTAACCCCTTTCCCAAATCCTGCATGAGGCTTAGCCTTGCCTCCATATCTGCATAAGGCTAAGCTCTACTTTCCACTTGCATGGGACTAAGCCCTGTTCCAATCTTGCATGAGGCTAAGCCCTGCCTCTACATCTGCATAAGGCTAAGCTCTGCCTTTCTTTTGCATGGGACTAAGCACTGTCCCGAATCTTGCATGAGACTAAGCTTTGTCTCCATCTGCATGAGGCTAAGCCCTGCCTCTATATCTGCATAAGGGTAAGCTCTGCCTTCCATTTGCATGGACTATGCCCTGTCCCGAATCGTGCATGAGGCTAAGNGCAGAGGCAGTTCACACCGGGGCAGCTGGTGCTGAAGAAGATCTTCCCGCGTCAGGATGAAGCGAAAGGGAAATTCTCTCTCAACTAGAAAGGCCCTTACATGGTTCATAGAGTATTGACAGGAGGAGCCCTCATACTTGCAGAAATGGACGGAGAAGTCTTGCCAAAAGCGATTAACTCAGATACAGTCAAGCGATACTATGTGTAACTATTTATGTTTTCACAAAATGATGTAAATTGAACTACGCTTGACCCGATTCCCGTTTAAGAGGGGATACGTAGGCAGCCTTGTGGGTTCGGTCATATCATAATAAAATTTTTATTTCCCCCCAAAACCAGAAACTGGGGCAGAATTATGAGGAGGACCCTCAAAATTCCGGAACAAGTCCATCCAACGCCATCATATGCCAAAATGTCTGAAATCAATCAGATGCTGGGGCAGAATTTTGAGGAGGACCTTTAAAATTTCGAAGTAATTTCAGCCGATCGCAGCATGTGTAGCAGTCAGATGTGTCCATACAACTGGGGCTGAATTATGAGGAGGACCCTAAAAATTCTATAGCATGAGAGGTTGCGATGTCTTGGATCGTGTCACAGTCACTGGTTCATCTAACCAATATCTAAAATAATATTTTATTACGCCTCTGAAACTATGCATGCTTGCTTGTAAAATGATTCTGTTTAGCCAACGCTACCCCCAGTAATTTGAACAGGACCTTCGGACCAAGCGAAGCAAGACAAGCAAGCCGACGAATGCATGAGCCAACCCCCCCCTTTTACAGAACTTACGATTTTTCTTTGGATGCAAGAGCGAAGAATATACATGCTTCCAAGTCACAATCTTCATAACAACCGTGATACTAAAATCTATTATCAGCTAAGAAAACTCTGCTATCACCTGCTATTTTATTTTTTGAATGGGACTAAGCCCTGTCCCAAATCTTGCATGAGACTAAGCACTGTCTCCATCTACATGAGGCTAAGTACTGCCTCCATATCTGCATAAGACTAAGCACTACCTTCCATTTGAATAGGACTAAGCCCTGTCCCGAATCATGCATGAGACTAAGCTCTGTCTCCATTTTGCATGAGGCTAAGCCCTGCCTCCATTTTGCAAAAGGCTAAGCACTACCTTCCATTTGCATGGGAATAAGCCCTGTCCCGAGACATGCATGAGGCTAAGCCCTGCCTTCATATTTACATAAGGCTAAGCTCTGCCTTCCATTTGTATGGGACTAAGCCCTATCCCGAATCTTGCATGAGGCTAATCCCTGCCTCCGTATCTGCATAAGGCTAAGCTCTGCCTTTATATCTGCATGAGACTAAGCTCTGTCTCCATCTGCAGGAGGCTAAGCCCTGCCTCCATATCTGCATAAGGCTAAGCTTTGCCTTCCATTTGCATGGGACTAAGCCTTGCCCCAAATCCTGCATGAGGCTAAACCCTGCCTCCACATCTACATGAGGCTAAGCCTTGCCTCCATATCTGTATAAGGCTAAGTTCTGCCTTCCAGTTGCATGGGACAAAGCCCTATCTCGAATCCTGCATGAGGCTAAGCCTTGCCTCCATTTTGTATAAGGCTAAGCTCTGTTTTCCACTTGCATGGGACTAAGCCTATCCCGAATCTAGCATGAGACTAAGCTCTGTCTCCATCTGCATGAGGCTAAGCTTTTCCTCCATATCTGCATGAGGCTAAGCCCTGCCTCCATTTTGCATAAGGCTAAGCCCTGCCTTCCATTTGCATGGGAATAAGCCCTGTCCCGAATCCTGCATGAGGCTAAGCCATGCCTCCATATCTGCATGTGGCTAAGCCCTGCCTCCATTTTGCATAAGGCTAAGCTCTGCCTTCTATTTGCATGGGACTAAGCCTTGTCTGGAATCCTGTATGAGGCTAAGCCCTGCCTCCATATCTACATGAGGCTAAGCTGTGCCTCCATTTTGCATAAGGCTAAGCTTTGCCTTCCATTTGCATGGGACTAAGCCCTATCCCGAATCCTGCATGAGGCTAAGCCCTGCCTTCATATCTGCAAGAGGCTAAGCCCTGCCTTCCATTTGCATAGACTAAGCCCTGTCCCAAATCCTGCATAAGGTTAAGCCCTGCCTCCATATCTACATGAGGCTAAGCACTGCCTCCATTTTGCATAAGGCTAAGATTTACCTACCATTTGCATGGGACAAAGCCTTGTCCCGAATACTGCTTGAGGCTAAGCCATGCCTCCATATCTGCATGAGGATATGCCTCCATTTTGCATAAGGCTAAGATTTGCCTTCCATTTGCATGGGACTATGCCCTATCAGGAATCCTACTTGAGGCTAAGCCCTGGTCAATTTTGCATTAGGCTTAGCTCTGCCTTCCATTTGCATGAGACTAAGCCCTGTTTCGGATCCTGCTTCAGGCTAAGCCCTGCCTCTATATCTGCATGAGGCTAAGCCTTGCCTCCATTTTGCATAAGGCTTAGATCTGCCTTCCATTTGCATGGGACTAAGCCCAGTCCCGAATCTTGCATGAGGCTAAGCCCTGCCTCCATATCTGCATGAGGCTATGCCTCGCCTCTATTTTGCATAAGGCTAAGCTCTGCCTTCCATTTGCATGGGACTAAGCCATGTTCGGAATCCTGCATGAGGCTAAGCCCTGCCTACACATCTACATGAGGCTAAGCCTTGCCTCCATTTTGCATAAGGCTAAGTTCTGCCTTCCATTTGCATGGGACTAAGCCTTTTCCCGAATTCTGCATGAGGCTAAGCCTTGCCTCCATATCTGCATAAGGCTAAGCTCTACCTTTCACTTGCATTGGACTAAGCCCTGTCCCAAATCTTGCGTGAGGCTAAGCCCTGCCTCCACATTTGCATAAGGCTAAGCTCTGCCTTCCTTTTGCATGGGACTAATCCCTATCCCGAATCTTGCATGAGACTAAGCTCTGTCTCCATCTGCATGAGGCTAAGCCCTACCTTCATATCTGCATAAGGCTTAGCTCTGCTATCTATTTGCATGGGACTAAGCCCTGTCCCGAATCCTGCATGAGGCTAAGCCCTGCCTCCATCTGCATGAGGCTAAGCCCTGCCTCAATATCTGCATAAGGTTAAGCTCTGCTTTCCAGTTGCATGGGACTAAGCCATGTCCTTAATCCTGCTTGAGGGTAAGCTCTGCCTCCATTTTGCATAAGGCTAAGCTCTGCCTTCCACTTGCATGGGACTAAGCCATCTCCCGAATCTTGCATGAGACTAAGCTCTGTCTCCATCTGCATGAGGCTAAGCTCTGCCTCCATATCTTCATGAGGCTAGGCCCTGCCTCCATTTTGCATAAGGCTAAGCCCTGCCTTGCATTTGCATGGGACTAAGCCCTGTCTCGAATCCTGCATGAGGCTAAGCCATGCCTCCATATCTGCATGAGGCTAAGCCCTGCCTCCATTTTGCATAAGGCTAAGCTCTGTCTTCCATTTGCATGGGACTAAGCCTTGTCCCGAATCCTGCATGAGGCTAAGCCCTGCCTCCATATCTACATGAGGCTAAGCCTTGCCTCCATTTCCCATAAGGCTAAGCTCTGCCTTCCATTTGCATGGGAATAAGCCCTGTCCCGAATCCTGCATGAGGCTAAGCCTTGCCTCCATATTTGCATAAGGTTAACCTTTACCTTCCACTTGCATGGGACTAAGCCCTATCCCGAATCTTGCATGAGGCTAAGCCCTGCCTTCATATCTGCATAAGGCTAAGCTCTGCCTTTCTTTTGTATGGGACTAAGCCTTGTCCCGAATCTTCCATGAGACTATGCTCTGTCTCTATCTGCATGAGGCTAAGCCCTACCTCCATATCTGCATAAGGCTAAGCTCTACCTTCCACTTGCATGGGACTAAGCCCTATCCCGAATCTTGCATGAGGCTAAGCCCTGCCTTCATATCTGCATAAGGCTATGCTCTGCCTTCCTTTTGCATGGAACTAGGCCCTGTCCCGAATCTTGCATGAGACTAAGCTTTGTCTCCATCTGCATGAGGCTAAGCCCTGCCTCCATATTTGCATAAGGCTAAGCTCTACCTTCCATTTGCATTGGACTAAGCATTGTCTCGAATCTTGCATGAGGCTAAGCTCTGCCTCCTATTTGCATAAGGCCAATCATCGCCTTTATTTACCGAGACTAAGCACTGTCTCTTCGACACTATCTATTTGCTCCTTTTTCAGGCTAAGCTTTGCCCTCAACCTCACAAGACTAAGCCTTGTCTTGTTGTTTTTAGCATCATATTATTGCATTCCATAGGCTAAAATATTGCCAACTTGTCCAAAGGTGTCATTGTCTAAAGGCATCATCCTCATAGCCAAAAGACACCAGGCCATGGACTGAGGACCTCTCAAATTTGCATATAATTATTCAAAGGCGTCATGGTTCGGAGGCACCATTTTCATGGCCTGAGAACATCTTTGCATGGCCTGAAAATTCCTCAACGAACAATTCATGGCCCAGGACATCATGGTCTAAGGACGTCATCCTCAACCGTCCAAAGACAATTCTCATGGTCCGAAGGGAATCTGCATCATGTTTAAATTTCTGCACAAGTATATACTTCTAGTATCTCTTCACTTGCAGGTGACCCGACAAGCAACCGTTACCCCAACAGGAGTAATCCCGCTCTAGTTCTTTCAAATTATCTCAAATCTGACCGTTCACCATAACCATCTTTCCACCCATTCCAAAGTCTCGTGTTCGTTCTTGTGATGACTTCATCGATATATTCCACCGATGAATCCAGAACTACACATAGTCTGATTCTTGTAAAACCAGGGATATGTAGGCATCTTAGAGACCAGAGCCCGACCTCCATTTTTTTCAAAGCACCCACTGGTCAAAATCAGTCATCATTTCTTTACCCGAAAACTCTTTCATCCTTCCCTAGTAAAGAGGGGCAGCTGTTGATACCCAATTTTTCCCTCATATATTTTAAAAATGTGCATGCACACTTTCAAAATATTGTGCATAAAATTACAAACATGCACAAGTGTTGTACAATTTTTTCTACAAATTTTTGAAGTGCCCAAATCCATTTAGTTTTGCATTATTAATAACATAAATGTTCAAAACTATCCCTCATATTATTTCATGACGATTTAATAATCTAAATTCATCATTTATGTTCATATGAGTGTTCAACTATTTTAATTACATTTTTTTATAATTATATTTGCCTGTTTAAGACTATAATTGCATATTTTAAAAAAATAGCCCCTGCATATGTGTAACTACATTATCTATACAGAAAATGATTTTTTATATTTTTATAATATTGAATAATTATTTTAGATCACCTTCATGCTTGAGAATCATTTTTTATTATTTCATTAGCTATCTTTAAAATTATTTTAATTAGTAAAATGGGTAATCAAATAACAACCCCTAATTTACACCTAGAATCGGACCCCCCAATCCCAATTCAAACGGGCCCAAATCCACCCAGCTCAAACCAATTAAACCTGACCCAACGCAGACCCCCCTTCTAATCCTGGCCGTTGATCTCTGAGATCAACGACCCTTATTCTTTCTTACCATAATAATCTCAAATGACCCCCCTCTAACCTAGCCCATTTTCCATCACACTCTGCCACCTTCGTTCCCTCCTCTCTTCAATTCTCTCTCAACACAACCCCTAACCCTAGACGCCGCCACCTAAAATTAGCCCTAATATCTTCAATTCCTACTCGATTCATGGATTTTCGTGGTCGTTTGAGACTTTTGGTGGTCTCCTACTCCTACTGGTTGCCCATTTTTGTGATTTCATGGAAAGACCTCGAAGAAATCTAGTCCAGATCTTGTTCAAGACTCTCTGAGAGTCCGTCTTTGGTTTGTGAGTGCTTTTCTATCGATCTTTTGCGGTTCAAATCTCTGGTTCAAGACCAGGTTCTCTTTACCCTTTCCTTTTTCTTCAAAAGCCAAATGTTTAGACTTGAATCTGTCCAGATCTTTATAGATCTAGAGCGATTCTGAGTTCATCACTGATTTTTCTTTAAGGTTCTCTTATTTCCTTGCAGTTAACTGATATTTAGCATTGTGCTACAGAGGGTTTTTGGTTTCTTTGTTATTTGTTGTCCGTATCTCTGCATATTTGAAGTGTTTCAAGTTTCCATTTTCCTACTGTTAATCAACTTTAGGTATTTTTCAAATTGGGGTTTCTGCTTCGCAAAATATTTTCTGAAATTCTTATGTTTTGTTTAATCTTTCTCGTGGCTATGATCCTAGCTCAATTGCTTGAATGTTCATTGTTTCATTTCAATATTTTTGTCCGTTATTGTTTGAATAATTGACCGATCAATCAAATTATCTAGGGTATCATTTTTTGCTGAAATAATTTACTAATTTCTGTTTGCTTTCCTTAATCCAGAGGTTCCTAATTGGCGTCTCGCCTATTTAGGGGTTGATTGACCCTTGAATGGTCTTTGATTACCTGTGATTGCCTTATTCGTATGATTGATTGTTTGATTTACGAAATATAACCCTAATTGACCGATAAATCTACTTCTTGCCTTATTTAAAATTCAATCAAAGCTATTTATGGGTCTAATTCCCCAATTTTCCGCCCCTATCAAGTTTGATTGGTTATTTTATTGCTTTCCTTACCTTATTTACAATATTTACTAGACTTGCCTTATTTACTTACACTATTCGACTCCTATTTATACACTCTCATTCTGATTCTTCACTCGGACAACAGTTCAAAAAAATACACTCACACAAATTCTCTCTTATCTCTCTTTCTGCTATTTGTGCTCATTGCTTGTCTAGCCGGCTGAAAGCCAAGGCTAGACCGTAGAATCCTGCTCACTTTACTTTCTGCTTTTGCTTCCTTAACTGGTATGTTCCTATTTTAATATTTTGAAATTCAAATCTCTGTGCTCCTTGTTGAATCCATGTCTCTTTCTGCACTAGTTTAATTGCATAGGCACTAATATATTCTTTCCCGTTTGCTGGTGTGATCAGTATGCTTAAGTTTCACCCTTCTCTTGTTCAGTGTTTTAATTAGCATGTCTATTTGCTTAAGTATTCAATAAGGTCTTAAACAGCCTATTTACTTTTGTGTCTTCCCTGTCCTGTAACCCCAACTAGTATGGATACTTTGTGTGATTGAATCTTTGTGGTTCTTCCTATAATCTTCAGCATGATTGCCTCTATATCCATACTTATGTCTCACTGTTTTTAGCCAACATGTTTATTGCAGTGCTTAAGTCTTGTACGTTCTTAAATAGCATGCTTATCACTAAGTATGATTGTAATTTAGACCTTAAATCAGTACTCCTACCTGTGTCTCTATTATCTAACATGACTGCCTTCACCCTTGTTCTTATGTGCTCCTGTTTAAAGTGTCTTGTGTTCCCAACCCCTGCTCCCTTTTGTGTAACTGTTTGTACATCTGGAACTGATTGACAAGGTGAAGTTGAAACTGGGCAATGTGATGCTTTTGTGACTGTGATGTTGTTTGCTAAACCTTCATTTCCCTCAAAAGGTTTTCAACATGTTTTTTAATTCCTAATATGTTTCTCCAAACTATTACTACTCCTAAAGTATTTTCACTCCTAAAGATTTTACCTCTATACTATTTTCAAAAAAAAAAAATCAACTATGTCAATCACTCTCACTTCTACTCCTAGATTACTAAAGTTCTGCCCCTCCAGTGTGTGTACTGCCTAGGAATCCATGAGATTCCTCCGAACTTTGGCACACTGGGCTGGCCCTTCCACAATGCACATAACCACTCTTCTATTTAAAAGGATCATGGTGTGAGCATTGCCCGGGGTCCCTGAGGCCCTTGGGAACTTTGACGCACCAAGATACCCTTATCGGACATCATGAGACTATGGCATCTGGGACTGTTTGAAGGCCTGGTATTTCCAAGTTCACTTTGGGCCTATTTCAGGGTCCCTATAGTATAGCTTTTATTCATTATGTAATTCCTTTATGGTCTGCAATAATAATCCTTGTAAGCAGATATTGGGAAAATTAGTAAAATGGGAGGGGATTCTTATATGATTTTTGTGAATGAAATCGGGTAGAAATCATGCCTTTAGGTTTACTATGCTTACTTGTATTAGAAATCATGCCTTATGTCTGTTATGTTTACTTGCATTAGAAATCTTGCCTTATGTTTATTATGTTTACTTGCTTTAGAAACCAAGCTTTTAGGATTGTTTGGCGTCCTAGAAAACATGTTATAGGCTCATCACCTCATTTGTTACGAAACTCTGCTTCTGCATAATCATGATCACCTAGAAATTTTGTTATTAAATTACTGCTATAATCATGTTTAACAAAAACATTCATTCGTTCTGTGCATTAGAGATCCTGCTTTAGGACTCTTATTGCATTCGCTTTAATACCAGGTCTACATCGCATAAATCAGTAACTATCTTGTTTAAAAGCAATCCTAACACCTATGTATCATGTTCTAGGATTTAATATATGTAAACAAGCTCTGTAATGTTCAGCAGCTAGACCAGCATGCATATAAGACTTAATAAGTTCAAAACTGTTCATTTTAAATTGATCCTATTACATTTTAGACAGCATATTTACAGGGTATCTCCGCCAAGGCAAGCTTGTAGGTAATTAAAATCTTATAAAAACTAGAAACTATGTTGTGCTTATTTGTGAACTGCCCAGATTCAACAGATTCTAAAATCAGTAGGCAAACTGATTAGGTCTTTAACGCTTTGCCTTAACTCAATGCTGCACATTCTCTGCTTGTCATGCCCACCTAGATATCCTGTTCTAGGACCTCTCTGAAACATCTAAAATTTGTTGTTTGAGACGTGCACTTGCTTGCTCTATTCGTGGAGGTAAAATATGAGCCTTTTAACTGTTCTATCTTTGGTCCAGTCCTACGTGTTTTGTTTGTCGCCTAGAATTTTCTCCTTTTAATTACTGTAGGAGAGTCCAGATCCACCTTAACTAGAAGTCCTAAATACCTCCAGGACTATATAAGTAAAGGGACGGGCAATGCACGCATAGGATACTTCTTAAGGTTGTTAGAACGCTTTAGGATATGACCAAGGGGAGGGTAATTGGGTAGTAAAGGATATGATGACCTGTGCGCTAATGCCACGTGTAACCCCTCTATTCGAGGAAGGCTTACTAGGTATTGTACAAATGTGATCCCATAGGCCAACAAACCTAGGACCCCCTTTACCCTGTTTAAATAAACTTTATGTGTTTATGCTCTTTGTTTCTTTAATGACTAATTCACATAATTTGAGTTCGGTCGGGACCCACCATTGTGGACCGCGAGGGGTGCCTAACACTTTCCCCTCAAGGTTATTTCGAGCCATTACCCAAGTCTCTGGTAATGCGAACCGGTTTTATGATTTATCTGCTCTGGGTGCCCTAATACAACTTAATCTGTTAGGTGGTGACTCTTCAAATTGAAATACCCAATTCCCAAAAGGAAATGAGTTGTTCCCAATGAATGTCAAAACCTGGACTCCGCGAGGAAAGAGGGGGCGCGACAGTACTCTAATAACCTTGGCGCTTGCTTAGGCCCGCAGGCCTGTCGAAATCACTTTTGCTCATGAGTCCCCGGTTATTTTGACCTCGATCGCTTCTCCTCTTACTTCTCACAGGGTTTCATCCATACCCAACACTTCTTCAATCTCCATTGTTTGGTTAATACCGATCCCTGTTCGACCTTGGTTCACGATCAATGTCTCTCTTGACTCTGTCGATAGCTCTGATAGGATAAACGGACCCGGAAGGGGCCCCAAGCTGATCATCTTCAACCCTAATTTTTGGTTGATACCGGTTATGTACGTCGACCCATGTCACAGCCGGATATTCTATCATATTTTGCTTTAACTACTGTGAAGCCAATAAGCTTCGAGCATTGAGTCCTTGGGTGAAGGCCTGAACGGCCCAATCGTCCACGACCAGAGGCAAGTCCATCCATTCCATTTGAAACTGGGACACGAACTCTCTGAGCATCTCATTATCTCTCTGTTTCACTTTGAAAAGGTTTGATTTCCTGGTCTTGACCTTGAAGGCCCCGGCGTGTGCTTTCCTAAAGGAGTCTGCAAGCATAGCAAACGAGTCAATAGAATTAGAGGGTAGGTTGTGATACCATATCATAGCTCCCTTTGACAGAGTTTCCCCGAACTTTTTCAGTAGGACGGGCTCGATCTCATCATCCTCTAAGTCGTTCCCTTTGATGGCGCAAGTGTAGGAGGTTACACGCTCATTTGGGTAAGTTGTTCCGTTGTACTTAGGAATCTCGAGCATGATTGGCTTCGAAGCTGCGCTCAGAGGAAAAGGTTTTTGAACAAACTTCTTGGAATCCAGGCCCTTCAATATCGGTGGTGCTCCTGAGATATGGTCGACCCTGGAATTTTAGGTTTCCACATTTTTATCATTGGCTTCAAATTTTTTTCCCCTGATTCTACCCGCTTTGTCAGCTCCTCGAGCATCTTTATGATCTCTGGGTGAGTTCCAAGTTCAGATTCATTCGGGCTCTTCGTGACCGGTTTGTTTCTGCGGGTGACTTCCCGGGATGGCTCGGGCTCGATTTTGCTGAGGGCGCGACTTTGGTTCTGCAGCTAGGCTATCACTGCCTATTGAGCATGTAGCATTTCGAAGATCACCCACAAGGTTATCCCATCACCTTCACCGTCGTGCATATTTTGGGCAATCAATCGGACTCCCCCGAGGATGCTGTTCTCAAGATTGGTAGGCAAATTCGCATTGATGGCCACATGGGAGTTAGCATCGATCGGGTCCGCGGCTGAAACCCCGTTGAGATTGATAAGGGGCACCTCGTTACCGGGTGCTATATTTTTGTTCTCGCCATGGTTATCAGACTCAACATCCACGTTTACAGGAGCGGATTGGGAATTCGACAATTTAAACTTTGACCTGAAATTAAAGACACTTAAAAGAACAAGTGTAAAATAGGGTGTGTTATGGAAGTTTGTATCAAATAGCCGTTATTATCCTTAGCCCCACGGTGGGCACCAAATTGTTTACCCTCAAAAGCGGATAACAATTTAATTTGTATGTGATTTTAAGTATACGCGAATTAATTCGATACAAAGGATAAATTACGTTAGACTAAACAAACAAAGATATGGTAAATTCAAACCACGTGAGGAGGGTGATTCCACCCTTAATGAAATATCCATCCTCCATCTGAGCTCATAATGGCCAATACAGATGAAAAAGAAAAAAATCTTTCAATAACAGTGAAAACAGTGGTTTATTCCTTTGGAATGCGTGTTACAATGTGTTTAACGAATTATCAGACCCCCCCCCCCCTCTTTATATAGTAGGGGAATCCTACTCTAGGTACAATTTCATAAAAGGTAAAAAATCTTCTGTTTAGGTAATTGCCGGTTCTTCATCAATACGTGCTGAGATCCACGCCGTGATATCCGTCCAGTCATGGATATCACGACCTTCTGTTGGTCGTGCTTGATGATCTGATAATGTTCTTCGAAGTCTATTGGGGTTTGGACCGATCCCGGATCATGACCCCGAAATTCTCGAGGGCGGGCATTATGCCCCCGGACTCGCACTCAATGAGGGCCTTGCCTTGATTTTGGTCCCTCGTCATCATGTCTTAAGCTTGGTTTGTCTTATCGGAGATCGGGTTGTACCATGGGCCCGGTTTTACCCGTATACATACATGAGTGTGATTTGTTTTCTAGATTCTTCGCATTATCGCAGTCTTGTAGGTGCCTTGTCGTATCTCACTATTACTAGGCATGACATCTCATATGCTATACAATAACAACAACAAACATCCCACACCATAGGGTCTGGGGGGGTAGTATGTAGCAGACCTTACCCCTCACTTGTGAGGATAGAGAGGCTGTTTCCAATAGACCCTTGCCTCAAAAAGCATAAGCACCACATTAATAAAAATATAGACAAGAAGGGAAAGTACCAAAAATCCATATAAAAGCAGAATAAAAATAACAGGGCAGTAAGGTGATCAACAATGAAAGAAAGCAACAGCCGTTAGTCATAAAAACTTACTACCAACAGAAAGCGAGACTGCATTCCAATACTACTGTTATGAACACTCTAGACTACCTACTATACTACCTTAATTCTCGACCTCCATACCTTCCTATCAAGGGTCATGTCCTCGGTCAACTGAAGTTGCGTCATGTCTTGCCTAATCACCTCTCCCCACCTCTTCTTTGGCCTACCTCTACCTCTTCGTAGGCTTTCCAATGTCAACCTCTCACACCTCCTCACTGGGGCGTATGTGCTCCTCCTCCTCACATGACCAAACCACCTAAGTCGCGCTTCCCGCATCTTGTCCTCAATAGGGGCCACACCCACCTTGTCGCGAATAACCTCATTTCTAATCATATCTAACCTAGTGTGCCCGCACATCAATCTCAACATCCTCCTCTCTGCTACCTTCTTCTTCTGGACATGAGCGATCTTGACTGGCCAACACTTACCCCCATACAACATGATTGGTCTGACCACCACTCTGTAGAACTGTCATGACCCCAACCCCGGTCGTGATGGTGCCCCACACACCGCTAGGCAAGCCCGGCCAATTTAACAACCTCAACCCTTTTTATACAGTTCATGATTCAATTAACGCAAATAATTACTAAGTCATAATACTGAAACTCTAAAATATAGTTAAAACATGCAGAAAACACAAGTAGAAATACTACTACACAGCCCGAAGAATCCGGTGTCACAAGTCTGAGCCTCTAATACATGGGTGTCAACCTACTACATACTGTTCTAAAGAAATATGGAATGAAACAAATAGGATAGATGGGAAGATCAGGACTGCGGACATCATGCAGCTACCTTGATGCTCCCAGATATGATGCTCGGCTGAGAAATCCTCACTCAGCCTCAGCGGGTGCACCTAGATCTGCACCCAAGATGCAGGGAGTAATGTGAGTACTTCCAACCCAGAGAGTAATAAACATAAATAAAGGCTGAGAGTAAGAAATCCTGGATAGGCACAATGTAAGCTATAATTACAGTAGTTCAATCTAGATAATATCAACTCAATAAACCAATGAAAACAATGATGCTGCAACAGATAAGTAAATGAATGACAATCAATTAAGAAATGCAACAAATAGCACGATACTCTCTAGTACCTGCTGCGGCGTGCAGCCCGCTCCATTTATTTATCGTCGACGGCGCTCACTGGGGGTGTGCACACTCCGGGAGGGGCCCCTTATGGCCCAAGCGCAATATCAAGCCATCTCGTGGCCTCCATTAGGCCCTAAGCCTTATATCAATATCAATATAATACTGCTGCGGCGCGCAGCCCGGTCCCATACTCACTCCAGAATCATATATGCCCCTCGGGCACAATAATATATAAATATTCAGCCCAAACTTCATTAGAACTATTATTTAGGTTCCATGTTTCAGAAAAAAAAAAGGCTGAGTTGCAAAAAAACAGTGTCAAATACTAGGACTGATTTCAATTATATGTAAAAATGGTAAGAAACCAGCAAGAGCAATCCCTGAAGGATTCAATCAGTTGGTACAAGGCCCAATTATGACAATTAATCCATTTTTATAAGGATATCAACTAAGCTTCAATCAATTAGGTAGTAATTTTATAAAGCGGGATGGACCAAGTCACAATCCCCGATGGTGCTCTACCCCACACCCGTTATCCGGCGTGCAAGTCACCTCAACATAGCACTATGATGTGCAAATTCGGGGTTTCAAACCCTCAACACAGCATTTACATCTATTACTAACCTCAAGCCGGCCAAAATCCTAGCTCACTATGCCCTTGCCTCTCAAATCGACCTCCTCGCGCGTCGAATCTGACCGAAACCACAACGAATACGTCACATTATGCTATAGGATCAATACCCAATTGAAAATAATCGAAAAACATCAATAAATTCCGAAATTGACAAAACCCGAGCCCCGGGTCCACTTCTCGAAACTCAGAAATTTTTACAGAAAAGTGTTCTTCATCTTCTCCCGACTCCGTACATATAAAGAATCCCAGAATAGGAGTCTGTTTGACCCCTCAAATCGACCCCTAAAGGTCTCATAATCTCAGGACCCAAAATCCTATTTTTCTACTGTTTTTCATGAATTAAAGGCTGGGATTATGGTGTATAATCACCCATAAACGAGTTTTAATAATCAAATCACTTACCTCTGTGATACCTACTGATTTTTTCTCTTAAAAATCGCCTCAGAAGCTTCTTCCCGTTCAAAAATTGGAAGAAAACTCAACATGCTCATTATAGGTATACTGTTCACGCGTTTTACTGCTCCCAATGGATTCCTTGTGAAATTATAATGAATTTAGGCTTTTGAATCACTCAATTTGATCTTATAATGAAGGAGATATGTAGGTTTTGAGATTTGCAAATAGTGCAGGTTTTTAATACGCCGTCAGAGGCAATTTCGTCATTAACTTGAAAATCTGGGCAACCTTGGTAAAATGGCCATAAAATCCTCATACAATGTCCAAATTGGACGGTTCTTTTTGCTACGGGTTCGTAATTACGATACGGATCTAATTCTTCATTCAAAACAGTAATCGCAGCTTATTTGTTCAATATGATATCATTTATGCTTGAAGAAACGACGTCGAAGCATAAGAAAAACGAGCACAATGCAGCCCAAACCTATCCGAAACCCACCCGAGCTCCTCGGGACCGCATACGAACATACTAACACGTCACATATGATCATTCAAACTTAGTTGCATTCTCAAAACACCAAAACTAACATCAAAATACCAAATTTACATCGGATTCAAGCCTAAGTGCTTCTAAATCTTCTGAAACACGCCTTTGATAAAAAACCCAACCAAATCACCTCCGAATAACCTAAAATTTTGCACACACATCCCAAATCACCTAACGAAGCTACAGCAACTCTCCGAATTCCATTCCAACCCTCGGATCAAAATCTCACCAATCAACCGGAATTCGCCAAATACTAACTTCGCCAATTCAAGCCTAATTCTACACCGGACCTCCAAAATTACTTCCGATCACACTCCTAAGTCACAAATCATCCCCCGAAGCTAACCGAATCATTGGAATCCACATCCGAGCCCTCTAACTCATAGGTCAACATCCGGTTGACTTTTCCAAAACAAGCCTTCCTTAAAGAGACTAAGTGTCTCATTTCCTTCCAAAAATCAACCCAATTCAACTCGTTCACACAAGACACTGATAATGAAGCATAACAAAACAGGAAATGGGGGAAACGGAGCAGTTCTCATGAGACGACGGGTCGGATCGTCACATCCTCCCCAACTTAAATAAACGCTCGTCCTCGAGCGTACCCAGAGTTGTCCTAGAAGCCAACCAATAGCTGAATTACCTTACCAAGCATATACCCGGGGGTGATCCCACGTCACCCTATCTCGCATAGGTCCGATAACACAACATAGCTGAAATTTCACAATACATCTAGTCCATAAACCATTGAACCACATTGCACTTTCTGAAATCATACACAAGATCAGAACCTCACATCTATACTCAGAATAAGCCCGAACCAGCTGTAATAACCCATACCTGCAACCTCAGGTGCAATCATATGATATACTACATAACCCAAACACTCGAAACGATAACTTCTATTCACAGCAGTTGCCCACAACACCCGAATACCGGTAGAAAACCTCTTATCAACTAAGGTCTTATTCCAACACTTTCATATACTGCCAACGATAAATGAAACACGCAATAAACCGTAACCATTTCTCAGATCAACCATTCATGAAGCCACTTCCCTTTTGACTAATACCACAGCAGATTCCGAGCCGAACCTCGATATTATCCTTCCAACAAGCTGAAATCAAATCCGTTCGTATTCATTAGTGACCCCAACGATCTCCTCGAATCCAACACACCACTCTGGTGATATGACACCTCAATACAGGCCTAAGCCACAACTTGCATAATACGCGCACCAATAAGAAACGGTCTGAACATACTCAAATCATGAAAAATGACTCAAACGAAAGAGCTGTACCTCAAGCTCATCAGTACCATCACAACACAAGGCTGAGACCCCGTCTCACATCATAGAAATAGAACACCTGAATCTACCCCGAAAGGTCATATCTCCACGTGGCCTCGCTACAATGCGCGATCCTATCCAAACACTGTTACACATGAAACACCTCAAGTCACTATGCTCAAAATCGACAGCCACGCACAATTTGATGTCTGGAACCAAAGCAATTCATTACACCCACGGTGAAACAAATAACATACGCCACGCAACCCGATAGGTCATAACCAATACTCCATTTACCGAGCGACACCCAATTACTCTTCCCGCTCGACTCTCACTATGAATCCCCAATAGAACCGCACCACATGTGCCCATAACCAACAAATCATAATGTCTCACAACACCGAAAAGCAACTCATAGCTCTCCTCAGATCACTAACAAGCTCAATAACGATCGAATCAACCTATCCCTCAACAATACAATTCGGGGCCAACCAAGCCAACTCAAGCTAAACACGTATCCACATCGGCCTACCAACGAACTCATTACCAAGAAAGCCTGAAGCTGCTTCTTCCACTACTATAACTCATGCCGGAGCCGTACGATACGGTGCCCGGCACCAAATCAATATCAAAATCTACAACCTCGCTTGGCGACATGCCCGGCCACAAGAAACGCATCCGAAAAGTCCCTTAACACCAGAACGGAACCAATGGTAGGAACCTCTGCACTGACATCCATCACGAAGGCCCAATTAAGAAAAGCAATCCTTCCCAGCCATCCGCTGGGTCTTTGAAATATAAACCACTCTGCAAGAACATAATCCAATGCACCTCGCCACTCAACCCGTGGCATTTCCGGCATAGCCCGCAGCGCAATAGTTCAGAATCACCTAACACTAAGACAACCAGTCTGAATTTCAACATCACATCCAAAATCTAACATACCGGCAAATAAAGATCCACTCAAGCCTCCAAATCCCGATTTCCGCTAAACGGTGCCGAATACGCACGATCCACAACCACGACATAGCCTGTACATGAGAACTCCCAGTCTCCAACTCCATATAGCACACGAATCATCATACCTGATCCCAATTTTGTCGTCCGAATGCATACCACACCTTAAATACCCCATCACTCCACGATAGATACTTTAAAATTTCCTGTGCCACCAAGCAAACCCGAATACCACCAGTTGATCCAACAAGAAAATGCCGCAATACTACCGAAGTATCATCAGTTTAATCACATTACCCTTTTTCTGAGACACATACTCTCGTCAAATCGCTTCCAATTAGCAGCACTATTTCCTTGATATCTGAGGCTACCTGTTGCCTAAGAGTTTTATGAACTTCTTTTCAGAACTGAACTGAAACCTCGTACACGCAAATCTCGATCCTCCACAACATACCGCATATACCATACCATCCAAGGATAGCAGGAAAACTTTTATCTCCCTTCCGAGCCACAGACATCTACGCACTCAACTAGTCAAGAACTTCCATTGATCCCATCTAGAAGAAAAATCATTACACATTCCATGTCTCTCATATTCGTAGAAAATGCACCTCTTCAACCATGGTAGAAATCAACAAGAACTCTCTCAATTCCGTTTGCATAAATTAAACTGCCAGGACGGAATCCTTCTAACTCGACCAAGCTAAGCAAGCTATCAAAACCCAAGAGCATTGCTGCAAAATACTTGTAAGGGCTCATTACCTCGAACACATACGAAGAATTAATCATATCCTTACCATACCGATTCGGTCTACTATCAAGCTATTCCATCTATATAATTTCCCTTCTGATTCATCATCAACTTGATATTCCCCCTTGCTGTAGCACCACAGTTCCTCAACCCAGGCTCACTACACGAGACCCAAGCACAAGACCACACTGTCTAAGACCCATAAGCCACTAAATCCTCTCTCAAATATTCCCAGAAACACCACATTCCAAAATACTTTACTCTGAAGAACTTCCTGCGAATCTAAATCCGTTACCTTTACTTTCCAGATACTGATACATAGAATCCCATAATTAACATAAAATACCACAAGTCTTGACCTTTTCCAATGAAAACACAGTCTCTAACCACATACACAACCTTAAGACACCTGATTGTTACATGTAGAATCTTGAACACATTAAAACCATTCTCGAGAGTCATTTACTTCTTATTCAAACTGCAATTCACCTGATCAAACGAACATAACCACCCGTGCCTCATTAGCACTCTGACACTGCAGGATATGACCTCATCCCAATACAAACAAACATCTTCCTGCTCCATGCACCGAGCATTCTTTACCAACAACAGCTTAAGACATCCTGTGATTCTCACACATCTACGAAGCACCATATAACCTTTGTCAAAATTTTGCTTCACTCGTGCCATCCTCGGCTCAATTTCCGCAACCAGAACTGATTCGCCAGCATGCCTCAAATCGGAACCAACATAGCACATAACCGTACAATTAGCTAATCAATAGCAAACTCCCCAACTTGGCTCGAAGCCATAGATCAAAACACTCCCAACAACTCATAACGCACATACTCCATTGCTGCCTTAATACCATAGTGAGATTAAACTCAATCCTTCATAAGCTTGTGGAAACACAAATCATCTAGAATTTTTTTTTAACTCTTCTGCAAATCTTGCATTCACTCACACAACAGTTAAGCCCACTCTCTAGGCGATCCAATTTAGATGTCAACACATTTTCTTCACTTGTAAATGAGATCTTCTAATAGATAACATAAGGATCACACAACTTTAGAACACTCCACAGGAGATGACCCACCTGCTTTGCGTCCAACTACCATTTCTGTATACCTTCCACCGTCCTAAACTGTACGCAGTCGCTTAGTCTTCCTGAGTCTGAACTCATACTACAACATAAAATTTTTACTTCACTCTCAACTGGAAACATGAAAAGATTCTTCACGCGCCCATAACTCGGGCTATACCTTGAATCGCAATGGAATTCAAACACCTAATAGTTCTTCTATCATCCAGTAGGCATTCCTCATCACCTCCAAGTCACATAGATGCACCTTGCAGCAATAACATACTCACCACGTAGCTAACCAGCAGTCACTCCCACTAATAGGGGCAATGCAGAACATATAAGTTCGAAACACATGCTCACACAATCAGCACCTCGGTGCTCAAGCCATAGGAAAAGATCCGGCCTCAAGTCCTCCAGACTGGCCCAACATAAACTCACAGAGATTACATCTCGCCCCTCGATTGGGGAATCATAAGCCATCAAGGCAGATCTGATACTGAGCGCTCACGCGCGCGTACGAACACGTGGAAGGAATTTCAAGAGTTTCTTTTCAAGCCGAATCAACGACGTACGATCAGAATTCAAGAATGTGAAGTTTTCCTAAAGGTTCTGCAGCCTCTCGAGGATAAGTACAGACGTCTCCGTACCGATCCACGAGACTCTACTAAACCGGCTCATGACTCGCGAGACCAAGTAACCTAGGCTATGATACCAACTTGTCACGACCCCAACCCCGGTCGTGATGGCGCCCAACACACCGCTAGGCAAGCCCGACCAATTTAACAACCTTAACCCTTTTTATACATTTCATGATTCAATTAACGCAAATAATTACTAAGTCATAATACTGAAACTCTAAAATATAG
The DNA here is from genome assembly GCF_001879085.1 of Nicotiana attenuata. Taxonomy (NCBI): domain Eukaryota; kingdom Viridiplantae; phylum Streptophyta; class Magnoliopsida; order Solanales; family Solanaceae; genus Nicotiana; species Nicotiana attenuata. The sequence goes on from NC_031998.1 coordinate 20,878,613, forward strand.
TTAAAACATGCGAAAAACCCAAGTAGAAATACTACTACACAACCCGAAGAATCCGGTGTCACAAGTGTGAGCCTCTAATACACGGGTGTCAACCTACTACATACTGTTCTAAAGAAATGCGGAATGAAACAAATAGGATAGATGGGAAGATCAGGACTGCGGACGTCATGCAGCTACCTTGATACTCCTAGATATGATGCTCGGCTGAGAAATCCTCACTCAGCCTCAGTGGGTGCACCTAGATCTGCACCCAAGATGCAGGGAGTAATGTGAGTACTTCCAACCCAGAGAGTAATAAACATAAATAAAGGCTGAGAGTAAGAAATTCTGGATAGGCACAATGTAAGCTATAATTACAGCAGTTCAATCCAGATAATATCAACTCAATAAACCAATGAAAACAATGATGTTGCAACAGATAAGTAAATGAATGACAATCAATTAAGAAATGCAACAAATAGTACGGTACTCTCTAGTACCCGCTGCGGCGTGCAGCTCGCTCCATTTATTTATCGTCGACGGCGCTCACTAGGGGTGTGCAGACTCCGGGAGGGGCCCCTTACGGCCCAAGCGCAATATCAAGTCATCTCGTGGCCTCCATTAGGCCCTAAAACTCATATCAATAACAATATAATACTGCTGCGGCGCGCAGTCCGATCCCATACTAAGTCCAGAATCATATAAGCCCCTCGGGCACAATAATACATAAATATTCAGCCCAAACTTCATTAGAAATATTAATTAGGTTCCATGTTTGAGAAAAAAATGGCTGAGTTGCAAAAAAACAGTGTCAAATACTAGGACTGAGTTCAATTATATGTAAAAATGGTAAGAAACCTGCAAGAGCAATCCCTGAAGGATTCAATCAGTTGGCACGAGGCCCAATTATGACAATTAATCCATTTTTATGAGGATATCAACTAAGTTTCAATCAATTAGGTAGTAATTTTATAAAGCGGGATGGACCAAGTCACAATCCCCGACGCTGCTCTACCCCACGCCCGTTATCCGCGTGCAAGTCACCTCAATATAGCACTATCATGTGCAAATTCGGGATTTCAAACCCTCAACACATTATTTACATCTATTACTAACCTCAAGCCGCCCAAAATCCTAGCTCGCTATGCCCTTGCCTCTCAAATTGACCTCCTCGCGCGTCGAATCTGACCAAAACCACAACGAATACGTCATATTATGCTATAGGATCAATACCCAATCGAAAATAATCGAAAAACATCAATAAATTCCGAAATTGACAAAACCCGAGCCCCGGGCCCACTTCTTTAAACTCAGAAATTTTTACATAAAAGTGTTCTTCATCTTCTCCCGATTCCGTACATATAAAGAACACCAAAATCGGAGTCCGTTTGACCCCTCAAATGGACCCCTAAAGGTCTCATAATCTAAGGCCCCAAAATTCTATTTTTCTACTGTTTTCATGAATTAAAGGCTGGGATTATGGTCTATAATCACCCATAAACGAGTTTTAATAATCAAATCACTTACCTCTGTGATACCCACTGATTTTCTCTCTTAAAAATCGCCTCAGAAGCTTCTTTCCCGTTCAAAAATTGAAGAAAACTCGACCTGCTCATTATAGGTATACTGTTCACGCGTTTTACTGCTCCCAATGGATTCCTTGTGAAATTCTAATGAACTTAGGCTTTTGAATCACTCAATTTGACCTTATAATGAAGGAGATATGTAGGTTTTAAGATTTGCAAATAGTGTAGGTTTTTAATACGCTGTCAGGGGCAATTTCGTCATTAATCTGAAAATCTTGGCAACCTTGGTTAAATGGCCATAAAATCCACATACGATGTCCAAATTCGACGATTCTTTTTGCTACGGGTCCGTAATTACGATACGGATCTAATTCTTCATTCAAAACAGTAATTGGAGCTCATTTGTTCAATATGATATCATTTATGCTTGAAGAAACGACGTCGAAGCATAAGAAAAACGAGCACAACGCAGCCCAAACCTATCCGAAACTCACCCAAGCTCCTCGGGACTGCATACGAACATACTAACACGTCACATATGATTATTCAAACTTAGTTGCACTCTCAAAACACCAAAACTAACATCGAAACACCAAATTTACATCGGATTCAAGCCTAAGTTCTTCTAAAACTTCCGAAATACGCCTTTGATAAAAAATCCAACCAAATCACCTCCGAATAACCTGAAATTTTGCACAAACATCCCAAATCACCTAACGAAGTTACAGCAACTCTTGGAATTCCATTCCGACCCTCGGATCAAAATCTCACCAATCAACCGGAATTCGCCAAAATACTAACTTCGCCAATTCAAGCCTAATTCTACACCGGACCTCCAAAATCATTTCCGATCAGACTCCTAAGTCACAAATCATCCCCCGAAGCTAACCGAATCGTCGGAATCCACATCCGAGCCCTCTAACTCATAGGTCAACATCCGGTTGACTTTTCCAAAATAAGCCTTCCTTAAAGAGACTAAGTGTCTCATTTCCTTCCAAAAATCAACCCAATTCAACTCGTTCACACAAGACACTGATAATGAAGCATAACAAAGCAGGAAATGGGTGAAACGGAGCGGTTCTCATGAGACAACGGGTCGGGTCATCACAAGAACATACCCTTAAGTTTTAGTGGCACCTTTTTGTCACACAAAACACCGGAAGCGAGTCTCCATTTCATCCATCCCGCCCCAATACGATGTGCGGCATCTTCATCAATCTCCCCATCCCCCTGAATAATAGACCCGAGGTACTTAAAACTCTCTCTCCTAGGGATGACCTGCGTGTCCAACGTCACCTCCCCTTCCCCTTCTTGAGTCTCGCTACTAAATTTACACTGCAAGCATTTTGTGTTGGTCCTGTTCAACTTGAAACCTTTAGATTCCAGGGTCTGCCTCCATACCTCTAATTGCGCATTCACACCATCTCGGGTCTCATCAATCAATACAATATCATCTGCAAATAGCATACACCACGACACCTCCCCTTGGATGTGGTGCGTCAGTACGTCCATCACCAGAGCAATCAAAAAAGGGCTGAGTGCCGACCCCAGATGCAACCCCATCATAACCAAAAAATGGTCTGAGTCCCCACCCACCGTCCTCACTTAGGTATTTACTCTATCATACATGTCCTTAATCAGCCTAACGTAGGCAATAGGTAGACCTCTAGCCTCCAAACATCTCCACAAAACCTCCCTTGGAACTTTATCGTACGCCTTTTCTAAGACGATGAACACCATATGCAAGTCCTTCTTTCTCTCCCTATACTGCTCAATCAATCTCCTAATAAGGTGGATGGCTTCTGTAGTCTAACAACCCGGCATCAACCCAATCTGGTTCTCGAAAATAGACACACTCCTCACACTTAGCTCTACCACTCTCTCCCACACTTTCATAGTATGGCTAAGCAACTTGATACCTTGATAGTTAATTCAATTTTGGATATCACCCTTGTTCTTGTATACAGGAACCATTGTGCTCCACCTCCACTCTTCGGGGATCTTCCTCATTCTAAAAATGACATTAAATAACCTAGTGAGCCACTCCAAGCCTACCTTGCCCGCACTCTTCTAAAACTCCACCGGGATTTCATCCAGCCCGGTCACTTTTCCTCTGCTCATCTTACGCATGGCCCCCTCAACTTCATCAACTCTAATCCGCCTACAATACCTAAAGTCACAGCTACTCTCGGAGAGTTCCAAATCACCCAATACAATGCTCATGTCCCCTTTTTCGTTCAAGAGACTATGGAAGTAGGTCTGCCATCTCCGACGGATAAGCCCCTCATCCAACAAAAATCTACTTTCTTCGTCCTTGATGCACTTCACTTGGTCCAAGTCATGCACCTTCCTTTCTCGCGCCTTGCCTAACTTGAACAACCTAGTATCCCCACCTCGGCCCTTGAGTTCCTCATGCAAACAGCTAAAAGCTACAGTCTTGGCCGCTGTAACTGCTAGTTTTGCCTCTTTCTTAGCCAACTTATAATGCTCCCTATTCGGCCTCTTCTCCTCCTCGTCTACACTTTCCACTAGCTTCAGATACGCTGCTTTCTTGGTTTTCACTTTTCCTTGAACCTCTCCATTCCACCACCAGTCTCCCTTATGACCACCAGAGTAATCCTTTGAGACCCCTAATACCTCTCTCGTGGCTTCCTTAATGCATTGCACAGCCGTGGTCCACATTGCGCTTGCGCCCCCGCTACTCCTCCAAGCCCCCATAGTTACAATCTTGAACCCTAACTCCTACGTTTTAGCTTCCGTCAAGGATTCCCACTTTATACTATGTTTTTTATACATCTCCCTCTTCCTCCTCTTCCTCGTGATCTCAAGGTCCATGACAAGGAGCCTATGAAGGGTCGAGAGGTTCTCGCTCGGGATGACCTTGCAATCCGTGCAAAGACCTCTATCGTACTTTCTGCAGAGTAAATAATCAATCTGAGTCTCGGCCACCGAACTCCGAAATGTGACCAAGTGCTCCCTCTTCTTCGAAAAACTCGAGTTTGCTGTCACCAAATCAAATGCTCTAGCAAAGTCCAGCTGAGATGTTCCTCCTTCGTTTCTTTGTCCAAAACCAAAGCCACCATGAACGTCATCATACCCCCAAGACGTCGCTCTAATGTGGCAGTTGAAATCTCCTCCTATGAAAAGCTTCTCGGTACGGGATACCACGCACCATCTCATCCAAAACATCCGAGAAACGCCTCTTGACTTCCTCATCCAAGCCTGTTTGGGGTGCGTACGCACTGATTATGTTCAAAGTAAAACCTCTAACAACTTGCTTAATAGTCATTGGCTTGTCATTCACCCTCCTAACCTCTACCACTAGTTCACGGAGGTTTTTATCAACCACGATACCTACCCTGTTCCTGCCCCCACCGTCCCAAAATACAAAAGTTTGAAACTACCACATCCCGCGCCTTATCTCCTACCACCTAGTCTCATGTAGACAAGCTATTGTAATCTTTCTTTTCTCGAGAATCTTTGCTAACTCTACAGATTTTCCAGTCAAATTTCCTATTTTCCAAGACCTCACTCTCAGCCTAGTAACTGCCTTAGCCCTCTTACCCCCTCCCCCACACCCCCTCCCCCGCGCTGACATCTCATATGCTGTAAATATTGTATCCATGAGTTCTCCTAGTACCATTAATTTTATTGTTATTAAACAGATCAGTTGCTACCTTTATGGTATGATAACCCTTGGCCTATCCTACATTCCTCATTTTTTCTGTAACGACCTACTTTGAGGCTGATTGGACAGGGTGTCGGACACCTGTTGATCAACTACTGGTTTTGTCATTTTTTTGTCCGAATCTTATATCTTGAAGTTGTAAAAAGCAATCTACTGTCTCTCACTCTAGTACTGAAGCCGAACATCGAGCCTTAGCTCATACCATAGTGGAATTAACATGGATTCAACATCAGCTTCGTGACTTGGGTAATTCTATTTCTGAGCCCCCTTTGGTACTATGTGATAACATTAGTGCTTTATATTTGTCTACTGATCCTGTTTGTCATGATCGTACCAAATATTTGGAGGTTAATTTTTTCTTTATTCGAGAACATGTTGTAGCTGGTTCTATTTTGGTTCGCTATATATGTACTAACAGATAACTTGCAGACATTTTCTCTAAAGGTTTATCGTCTCATCGGTTTTCAGTTTTTCGTGATAAGCTTCACATTTCTTCTCAATCATGTCAGCTTACAGAGGCATGTTAATGTACTGCTAGCGCGAAGCTATATGTTTTGAAGGGCGGTCAATTAACCACCCTTCGTCGAAAAATTACATTGTATACTAGGTAAAATATTAGATTTTATATTAGATTTTAGAGGTATATATCATATATTGACCACTCTTTGTTGGAGAATTTTTTTCACTTCTTTCAATTTTGAACACCCTTGAGTAAATTTCTGACTTCGCCACTGACTGCTAGTGTCCATTATTGTATTTGAGTTGGACTCCTCCAACAAGCCACTGTTAGTAATTGTACTTGAGTTGGACTCTTCCAACAAGATTAAGTAGATATATGTAGGAATATTACTAGTACTTTCTAGCACTGCATAAAGATGAATAACAAATAAAAGGTGTGTGTTGGTTTATATCGGTAAAGACATGGATTTAACCATGAGATTATTGTATAATATCTACCTTTTCACTTTGGGACAACTACTCAAAAACAAGATTCATGAATTATGCATACACCACATTCCTAATAATAGAAAAATGTTTTATCAATAATATACTACTATTCCTCTTCAAGTGATATAACTTATAGAGAAGAAAAGATAGGGAAGCCAGGTAGAGTATAACCAGCATCAACAATAAAGATATTGCCAGATACATAGTTGGAAGAGTCATGGACCAAATATCTCACTAGTGAAGTTAATGCTGGATTTGTGGTTCCAAAAGTTTTCAGTGGAACAGTTCTTGTTGCTACATTCTTTAGCCAATCTTTTTCTACTAGTTTCTCAGTAATCTCCGATTTGAAAATCCCTGGAGCTATTGCATTCACTCTAATGTTGTATTCTCCCAATTCTAATGCCATTATCTGCATGTAGATATATTTCAAAATGTCAGTTTAGAGATTTCTCGAAGATGGGAAAGCAAGAAATATTTGTCTAGGAAAAACAGATATATTTAATAAATAAATTAGAAGCGACAAAAGTAAAAATGAAAGGTTTGGAAAAATCCTACATGTGACCAAATGGGATTGACAAATTATAATTCATAATGAGTGCACGATTTCAACTTTCCCATCTCATAAAATTTAGAGTAGAGGTGTGTTTGGTGTGACTAACATGATTTTATGGAAAATATTTTTTGACAAAATATCTTCTGGTTGGAGAGCTGAAAATATTTTCTACAGAAAAAATCATTTATTAAAGTTCGATAATAATATAGCAAATCAGTGTCTGATAAAAAAATTGAGCATTAAAAATCGATTATAATGTCCTAAGTGTTGGTTTATGAATTTAACACTTAGGATAATTGTCAAGGAGAATAACTTTCGTTGGAAAATGATGGAAGTCATCTTTCCTTTTGGGTGGAAACTATTTTTCATGGAGGTCACGGGTTCGAGCCGTGGAAACATCCTCTTGCAGAAATGCAGGGTAAGGCTGCGTACAATAGACCTTTGTGGTCCGGCCCTTTCCCGAACCCTGCGCATAGTGGGAGCTTAGTGTACTGGACTGCCCTTTTATATTTTATAAGAACCATACACCAGAAAATTGACTTCATACCAAAAGCACCCTAGGGTAAGATAAGTTTGGACGTTAGGTTATAACCTTGGTCATGGAATCCATGGCTGCCTTGGAGGAGCTATAGGCAACACCCCCACGAAATAAAACTCTATTTAAACCAGAAATAGATGAAATATTAATAATGGAGCCTCCCCTTTTTGCAGCTTTCATGTGTCTTCCAACATACTTGGAAACTAGCCAAGATCCTGTCAAATTTGTCTTTACAGTATTACGCCACTCTTCCTCAGAAAGATCTACTGCTGATTTTACTCCACCTATAAACACAAATGTAGATTCAGATTATGGAGCTAAAGCAGCCTACCAAATTCAATCATTCTCTTTGGGATGAATAGGTTATTTAAAAGTTCAAAAAATAACACCATAAACTCTAAGTAATTACTCCTAGTAAAAGCTCACTCGTCAATTCTATAGTTTAAGATGGGATGAAGTATTGTATTTTCTCCAAGTGTAGACCATGGGGTGGAGCTAGCTTGTGGTTCAATTGAATTTCTTATGCTGAAAAAATAATTTTCTTAATTATGTATAAATTATTAAATTCCCTTGGGCATAAGGGGAGATTTTTATTTTAGTGGCCGAGGAGTTCAAAGATTGCATTAGGTTACATGTGTTTTTTACTAGCAAAATAGGTTACGGGTTGAAATATCTGATGTGACATTTTTGTTCGAAATTCACCTCTATGAATTTCTAGCTCCACTACAAGTGTCAAATATGAATATTTTATGAATATCATACAGAATTACTTACTTATTTAAGTTTACTATTACCTTAATACCTTAGCAATATAAACTTTGACTATAGGAACTGACCTTACTATAGCTCTCTTTCTCAAATAAAATGCCAAAAAAGGGATTCCTTGTTAAAGTGAAAAAAATATTCTTACTTTAAATAATTCTTTCATTTCTGGTTAAAGGTATTTGTCCTACCTGTAGTATCAAACCTTTGTACACACATACATTAGACCTAACCTACATACGTTACCTCTAACACCAGCATTGTTAATAAGAGCATCAACGTAGCCAAAAGCATCCCACGCTTTCTTTACAGAGGCTTCAATAGTTGGACCATCAGCAGTAATATCAAGTTCAATAGCCACAGCTCTACCAAGATGAGTATTTGAACTAGCAATTATATTAATTTCGTCACAAAGGGACTTCAACCGGTCCGCCCGACGAGCGGCTGCCACGACTTTACAGCCTGCCCTAGCTAGGTCAAGGCAGAATTCACGGCCGAGTCCCGCCGATGCACCGGTGACAAACACCACTTTGCCTTGCAATTGGCGCCATGGCTCCAAATGGTCTGCTATATTGCTCTTCTGTTGAGTTGTCATATTGCTATCGGACTTGCTAGGAGTTTTTCGGTGTTTATAATGCTATGATATGGTTCTAAATTTATAGGTGTGAATTCTGAATTTGTGAACTGAAGATGTACATAATTTTTAAATAGAACAACGTGTTTCACATGTTATGACGCTATAGTTTGTAGACTTGCCTATGTAACGTACCGTGGTGCATGAGTTGATAGGCTCCAGCAAGATTGTTGGTAGACATTAAACAGATGGTCCCTTTTATCAAACTAGTTTTGGTCGTGTAACCTGTGTCACGGAAAATAAATTTTATAAATTATATAAATAATATTCAAAAGATGTTTTAGAGATACAAATAAAAGGCAGAATAGCCTAATAAACACTTCTACTTGTCCCGCTTTGTTATTCCGGTCCCGATACTTTACGAAGTTTCATCCAGGCACTTGTAGTTTTCAAAATACATTATTTTAAACCCCTCCGGCCTCGCGTGTTCTTCAAACACACGAGACCTGGATGAAACTTCAAACACACGCGAGGCCGGAGGGGTTTAAAATGATGTGTTTTGAAAACTACAAGTGTCTGGATGAAACTTGGTAGAGTATCGGGACCTAAATGACAAAGCGGGACAAATAGAAGTATTTATTAGGCTATTCTACCCAAATAAAACTTAACAAATTGCATCCAACTCATCATGATAAGATCCAAGGGCTACAATTCATTGTCACTACAAAGTAAAAGAGACTGCAAGTATTTTCTTATTTTGTTTTTTCTACTCTACCTTTGAAGAAGTTTATACTTGGCTATTTCTTAAGAATTTCCGCTGTTTTACTTTGCAGAAGTTCTTTGTTTTAGTAATTAATTATATTACAAAATTCAGGCTTTAAACTTATGAAAACATTTCAATTCAAAAACCCTTTTAATAATCACTTATCCTTAATATTATCAGCTCTTCCTCTTATTTCATCAGCTAAATTAGCATTAATTTTGGTACCTGTCGAGATTTTTTTTACCCTCCCTCCAAGAACTCCTCAGCTTGCTCTTGGGGTGACTCAAACTCACAACCTATTGGTTGGAAGTGAAGGGCGCTCACCACTTGAGCAATACATTTTTTACATACTTATCCTCTTTTTTTCTTTTAAAAAAAGATTGGTCGAGAATAAACAAAGAATAAATTGCCTTAAAGCAGCTCATGTAAATGCGAGGAAGAAAACATGATTGTTCACTTAGTCATCTCTTCGTTAATAATATTGGTAAGACAATTACTGCCAAAATCATTAAAATTAATATTTGTACATAAATAATATCCTTGAAGCCCAAATGACACGACAATGCAACAACAACAACAACAACAACAAAATCCCACCAGTGGGTCTGAGGAGGGTAGAGTGTACGCAGACCTTACCCCTACCCCGGAGGGGGTAGAGATGCAGTTTCCGGAGACCATCGGCTCATAGACACTAGATCTGTAACAACACAAACCTGAAAAATAATATCAGCAACGTGAGAGACAACAAATAAATGGAAAAGCAGTAACACAAATATTATGCAAAAGTGTGAAACATAACATAAATCGCTAGCAGTGCTAGACAAAACACTATCATACTCGCCGGAACAAAGAGGGATACAGGGACAAAGAGGAAAACCGCTCGACTACCCCTTAACCTACAACCCTAATGCTCGACCTCCACACCTTCCTAATAAGTTAGGAAGGCGAAGAAGACTAGAAAAGTCAGACTTCAAGTCAAGCCTGAGGCAATCTACCAAAAAAAATCAAAAGTTAAGTGCGAGCAAATTAAGAGCCAAAAATTCAAGCCTGATTCGAAAACCTATGATGAAGTATACACTCGCAGATGTAAATTACAAAATCTTATGAGTATCTAGGTTAAAGGCAATATTTTGTCGTGGGCTGCAAGATATACCCTTGAATCTTGTAAAATCTGTTATAAGGAAAACAGTTATGAAAGAGTTGTAGATGTTATTCGAATACATGTAAAGTATACAGTTTGAAAGTTCAAGAATACAAAACTTCTTCAAAGTTATTCTAAGAAATATGTATGTTCCTACTTCTTCTTTCGTATGTTTACACCAATATGAAGTTGAGACGTCTTCTTCATTAAGTGTCATATACAAAAGGGCCCTCTTTTATAATTCGTGCTTATTCAAAAGAGTCACGAAGAATTGAAGCATTTTTAATGCAAAATTAAATACGAAAGAGTAAAATCAAAACCCAAACATTAAAATAGGCGGAAAATAAAGCCCAAACTTATAAATATAAGACAAACATTTGTCTTCAAAACCCGAAATGAGGCAAGGGTAAACCGCTAAGAGAGTAGAACAAAAACTCAAAATAAAGGTATTATAAGAGTTAGACAAAAACTTAGTAATATTATAAACTTGGTTAAAACTAAGTATAAAACTTAGTTCCAACCTGATTACGTGATACTAAAACCCCAAAACAGACTAGGGGTAAAACTTTTCAAACATTACTAAACCCCCAAATAAGACCAGGGGTAAATTTCCAAGCATTCCTCCAATAAAAAAAACGAAACAACACTTGAAACTTTTCAAACTTTCACTGTGGAGCAGAATCTGAACCTGTAGGATGAAGAATGACATCATTAATAGCAGGAGGAACAACTTGAGCGGAAGGAGATTGAACAGCAGCTTCACCAAGAGTAACTTCATCACCCTCGGAAATACCAACCGCATGTGAAGAAAAGCTCTGACTCTGTTGGGTTTTCTAAATAGTTTCTTTAATCTTTGTAACCTTAATAGCTAAGTCAAAGCCTTCCTGGCTTGCCTCCATTAAAGTGTTGAGGCGTGTGTTCAAGAAAGCCCAACTAACTTCAACAGCGGCCTTATCTTCAAGGGCTTCATAATCTCTTTTCCACTACTCAATCTCACTTCTTAGCTTTTCCTTCTCAATGAAGGCAGCATCATAAGAAGCCTGTAAGGGGCAAGTGAACTCTCTAAAAATTGAACTCTGTTAGAAGACACTCGGAGATTTTCTTGAGCTTGGGCGAGTATTTGGACAAGCTCCCCGGCGTAAACTTCTTTCTGGTTCGGTAGTTCCTTCAGACCCCTAATTTCTTCAGTGGCTTTAGAAATTTGCTCAGCAAATGAAGACTCGAGAAGGTTTCTATCTTTGCCCGCCTGATTAGATGAGGCTTTCTCAACTGCCAACTCTAATGCCATTACTTTCACCTGTTGTTCCAAGGTGCACTTTTCTTCCTCTAAGATTTATTTTTCAAGTTGAAGGCCATCGAACTGCTCTTTCTAGTTGTCTGCCTCGATGTGATAATCGTTCATTAACTGCTGTGTGGCGATCCTCTTCATCATCTCCGTTCTAATGAGGTTGATCTACATAAAGAAAAGAAAAATGTGATACCAATGAAAAGGAAATCACGTGCAAAATAAAAATCTAAGGCTTATACCTTTAAAGATGAATGTCCGATATCATTCATCCACGTTAAAGAACTGTGGCTCTCCAATTGGACTTCTCAACTGGGCCAATCAATGGTTTCAGCCATACATCAGCTTGGCCAGATTTCTTTAGAAGATTACCATCCTCAACCTCGATGGTAACTTCTTTCATTGCCCTACTAGAGGAACCAACTTCAGCATGAGAAGTTGTAACAGTAGGAACAGTCGAGGGAGTCAAAATAGCCACGGGTGGAGCAGTGGCAGTAGCAACAGACGCGGGGAATAGAGGGTCAACTGGAGTAGACACGGGAAAAGAAGCAAGAGGGGTTTCCTCAGAAACAAAGACGAAGTCTTCATCAAACCCACGAGAAAAGAGCTGTTCAGTAGAACCTTGGGGTGCGACAGGCATCTCATCATCAGAACTTACTAAGGTAGCACCTTCAGGCTCGTGCATGGGAACAGAACTAGGAGGAGGAGTAGCTTCATCATCTGAAATGATACGTCTCCTAGCTTGAGACTTACAAACCAACGAGCTCTTATCCCCCTCCTCTTCACTCTCGGAACTGTGTGCTCTATCAGCTTTTCTTTTTAACGAAGAACTCAAGATTATCTCTTGAGCCATCGACAGAGAGAGTCTCGAAGCAGTAATTGATGCGACACTCACACCCCGAATGGGAAACCCTAGTAAAGAAAGGGGTTAGTAAGTGCCAAAGTAAGTATGAAAGCAAGGTAAAAAGTGGAAGAGGAGGATACCATGAGTCTTCACTTTCCACCCAAACCTGTTAGAAAGGTATTTCCAGGACCTTTCTTCCATAGGAGCAACGGTTAACAATTTTTCTACCCAACCACGGAAATCTGGAACTTCATCAATAGCTTCCATGGTTGCCGAAAAAGAAAAATAAAACAGCTATGAGATTGCAGGTTCTTCACAAAAAAAGAAGAGAAATAGAAAATATGAAAAGAAACTTACGTGCAAAGTTCCACTTTTCTGGGAAAGGCATGTTCTCTTCTTCCACTAACCCACTTCAGGGCTCACTAAAACCCTCTTACTTCTGTCCACGAGAGTAAACACCCCAGAACGAATAAGATGGATCAGATGATAAAAGGTGAAGGGTAAAGCAGCCGAGTTTGACAAGTATCTAAGGCATGCCACGACCCTCATACAATAGGACCAATATGTCCAAAAAACATTGAAGAAACGACAAAACTCAATGATTACTGGATCAATAGGTGGTCTAAAACCCAACGTAAAGGGATATGTATACACAAAAGAATAACCTGCTTTGAACGAGGTGATTCTTTGATTTGCATTAGGAACTAAAATTGGGAAATTAAATTTCCAATGACAGTCTCTCCGTACAAGGAAAATCAAACCCTTAGTAATCTGGAAATGGTAAACGTCAGCACGATCATGTGAAGTCATGGAAGTGACTTGATTTCTAATCGATTCTCTATCAGTAAAGAAGGAAAGTTCAGGGGGAATAATCTCATCAACAGTGGGTTCACAAAGTGGTTCACTGGAATCCTTACTTCTAACAGATGATCTATGTGAAGAAGAAGCCCTTGTTCTAATGGACGATAGGGTAGTGGTACTAGGTTGAGAAGAAGAACCACGGATAGAAACAGATCCTAAACTACGTAACCTGCCACCTCTTCTACTTCTGGTGGGAGCAGATGAAGGGGGAAGTTCATCCACTATAACAACTTTACGATGATCAGAATTTGAAGAAGACATCATTGTATGAGAAAGAAAAACGTCATGAAAAATGAGGACTATAGAGAACAAAGAACACGGTAGAACGTTTTTCGTAAAAACAAAGGCAAAGGAGGTATTTATATGAAGAAGTAACCGTCATGTAAAGGGGGTCATGATGGAAATGTCATGATGAAACAGTTACTTCATGATTGATGCAGCCGCAAAAAAGCCCTAGAAATCGTTGAAGAGTCGCATACCCAATTAACGAAGGCCACGTGGCACATGCATTAAATGGAAGTGACATATGACGCGTTGGTTCTGGAGAAGACGTAATGATACATGGGAAACGGCGGCAAAAATTCCCGCCATAAATGCATACCACTTCCCAAATATTCAATTGCAGAATATTCGGTAAGTGGGGGGACTATCTGTATTGGTAAAAATAAATATTACACGTGGATTTATATGAGTGGTTGATATGACAAGACACGTGGATTAGTAGGAAAGCGACAGCTGGAAAGATGCATTAAAAGAGGCACGAGTTGTAATAGATACGAGCAAATCACCCACGAGAGGAGATAATATGGTCGCTCAAGTTTAAATGGTTACATGAAGAGGTACTGGCTGAATAAATCAAGACCGTAAAAAGGAAAGATTCATAAGTCATCAATTAATGAGCGTGAGTGATCTCAAATGTTACAGAATCTTCATGGACAGTTACGATTACCAATTATAACGTCTCATTAGTGTCATTAATGCTCATAATGATTCGGTCATAAAAGGGGAAAGACGTTGTACTTATAGACTCCTATAAAAGGGAAAGAGATATCATCTTTACAGACACGTTCTGATTATTATTGGAATACAATTACTTTCTTTTGCTTACTATTGGCTATATTTGCTATCTCATATTCTGATTTCCTTTCTTATCACTTAGTAAATTAGAATTTCTTGATTATCAGTAGCCCGAGTACTTCTTAAAATAAGTTTTGATCGAATTACACAATTTTTGGTTAAACAATTAGATCATATGTTTATCGACTAATATTCTGTCAAACTATATACGCATCGCACAGGTTCTAACACTAGTTTCACAAGAAAACCAAAAGTCTTAATAAATAAGTAATGTTTTATTAAAAGTTGGCCATCTGAACAGTTTACATTTGTGGCAAAGGCTCTCCATGTTTTTTTTTTTTTTTGTCTTTTTCTATATCTTTATAGATTGTATATTTACATTCTTACACAAAAAGCTTCTTGAAATAATGCTTGCATAAATGGCACAATAGTCACTTAGCTTTTAATGGATATTTGGTCTTTCAACTCATTATTGTAGGCATCAAATTTATAATATGATAATGTTATTAGAACCACAACCTGAAAGTTTATTTATTTATTTTTAACTGAAAGGACAAACGCTGAAAAAAAAAAGGTAACATTAAACCTTATCTCCCATTAAAGGTTACGACAATAGATGAGCACGAAGGTTTATAGCTATTAATTATTTTGACTTTGGGCATTTCGTAAAGTAGAGATTGCAGTTAAGACAACAACATCCCTTGTGCAGCTTATAAAATTTTCTTCCCATCCTTCGATTATCCTTTTGAGACAAACAATGAAACCTTTCTTTTCAGTAAACTATAGTAGTACATTTATTGCTTTTATTACTTTTCTCAATTTTGTTTCTTTGTCGGTCCACCTACCATTACATAAAAACTCTCGTATGTCCTCGTAATCATCAGATTCAATTATTCAAATGAATCATCCACTTTCTTTGCATTAAAAGATAAAACTTACAGATGAATATATCAACAGAAAAGGGTAAAAAATAACCCTACTACTATTAAATATTATTTGCTATCATCCCTCGTTATAATAGTGGCTAAAAAAAATAATGCCCTTCAACTATTGATCAGAAATACCCTCCAGTTAATCGATTTACCACGTGAAGACCATTTAAGCCATCTGGGTCATTCGGGTTTATGTTTACAATGACTTGACCCAATAGTACCCGATCCACAAAATTAAACCCTATAAATATTTTTTCTTCATTCTCTCCTTCTCTTCTTGACGGTCCAAACTCTCGATCAATGGCAGCCCCTTTCCCTTTCCTTCTATATTGACATCAGATAAGTAAATATCATCAATGCTGGACCTAGCTTTAGGTTGTTGTCGAGATAATTGATGCTAGGTAAAGCGGTTAAGCATTCTTTTACACTGTACAAAGATTTACTTCGTTTATGCTTTTGACGGTATTGCAGATAATTTCGCTTATTGTATTACTTTTTTATTTTGCGCAGGCAAATTACAAAAGTAAACCCATTGATAAAAATCAACTAATCTCACTTATAGGGTGTTTGTTAAGAGTTTTAATTTGACTTTAAAATCTT
>NC_031998.1:20897336-20907374 GCF_001879085.1 Nicotiana attenuata
AAGCAACAAAACTCAAAGGAATCAAAGAAAGCCTAACATCACTTTTCAAACCGAGCAACACCTAAGATTTCGCTTCAATTCACATCCGGGGCAAGTTCTAGACTCAAATGCAATAACATGGATTATACAGGAACTCACCTCACACATGGCACATGACTCGCTATCTCAGCGTCGAGGAACATGTACTAGGGTGTATGTGCGACTCGTTTAGATCATGAGCTGGCACAAAAGCAAGAAAACGACTTTTACAGTATCAATGATCAGTACCGGTGAATGGGATAGGATGGAAGAAGGAACTCCATTCATTATTAAAAAAAAACTCTATCATATCCCTCTATTGTGTATGAAGTTTATGGTTTCCGTTGGTGTAAATCCAATCACCTGAATTTAAGATGATAAGAAATTCTCCATTGGTAACAAATGGTTATCCATTAAGCGGAGGAAATCTTATTTAAAAAGCATAAAACATGAAGATTAGGCAGGCTCCTACTCTGGCAAGAACGGACTAAGAGGGTCAGCTACGCAGCAAACTTTCATAGTTAAATACCATTACTGTATAGGTAGATCTGATTGTGAAAGACCTATTACTGGATAAATCATGGGTAGAGTCAAAGAGTGTGAACTATACAAGTTCCCAATAACATCAATTAGTTGATTAAATATTAAATTAATGTATAAAGTAAAGGCTCCGGTGTATAGAGAAGACCTCACCGTTTAAGAAGTAACCATAGAAACGAAGGAACCCACTATTTATTTTTTGATTTCTTTTATTTACTAGATTTTTGGTACCTAGGAAAATATAATTTTTTATTTCTTTCTTATTTCGCAATGAAATACCTAAAAAAAAAGAAAAAATCGTGGTCGAGAAGGTTAGAGTAGCCAAAGCCATTGGAATTTTTATTTTATACATTGGAAAAATCCGTTTTGTTATTAATAGACTAGGAAGGGGGAAAAGAATAACTGAAAGAAAGGCGAAATTTTTGCAATTTCTCGAAATCTTTGAATGAATCTTCATTTTGGACAGTTCTTAGGCTACCCTAACAGACGTGTGGGAATGAAGCTACTACTATCTATTTTATGTTTAGCATCAACCATACCAGTACTAATCCAAGGAAGGAGGATATTCAAAAAAATAAAACCTTAACATATTTTTTATATATTTTTGTAATTACATTTAGTATTTTTTTAAGCTAAATTGCATATAATTGCAATGTTAGCCCATTTTAAGAAATAAATATATTTTATATGCATAAAATTGGTCCCTATATTCTTAAAATATTAATCGTGTATTTTAAATTATTTTGGCACCTTAAATTATTTTCCAGGAATTACCTACTATTTATTATGAATTAAAATAGGAAAAATTGGCTATTTAAATCATAGCCAAATTTGGCTTTCAATTGTAGCCCAAATTGGACCCAATTTCCTATTAAATAACCCGACACAGACCCTATAAACCCTTACCCAAATCCGGAACCCACCTACCCGGTTGACTCCTGACCGTTGATCCCAGATCAACGGTCCACACACGCCCTTTCCTTTTCAATTCCTAAACGACCCCCTAACCCTACTCATTTCCAAAACCCAGCCGCCCTGAAATGCTCTCTGCTCTCAAACACTCTCAACCTAACCCTAGCTTTCAACTGTCGACCTTCTTCTCCGGCCTTCTCCGGCGACTACCTTTCAACCCCAAGCCCCTAATGGGTCTCTCATCGCCTTGCTCATCATCTCTGAGACCTTAAAGGGTCCTGGGCCATGCCAGTTTGGACCTAGGGTTTCTGTTTCTATCATTCGTGGAATCTCTGGCGTGATATTGGGCAAAATCGCACCATATATGTTACGATTTATGGAGTTTTGCAACAGGTTCTCTCGTTTTTATTTGGGTTTCCTTTTCAAACCCTAACTCTCGTTTGAATCTCTTAGATCTGTGTCATTTTTAATGGTTTAAGTCTGTTTCTTCCTATGATTTGTACTATTCTCGAACTTCTTCTGAAAGATGCTCAATTTTTAAACCATTTTTTCTTCTTTAAAAATTAGCAGTTTCTCGGAGTTCCTTCTACGCTTGTTTTAATCGATTTTCTTTATGATTTAACCTCTTTCATTACTTATTTGGACTGATCCTATGTTCCTAATATTTTTAACTCGACTCAGTTAAAATCCCTAACTTTTAAGACCTTTCTTTGCTTTTGTGCTGTGTGTTAGCATGACTACTTGATTTTCTTAAGTTTCTGTTGGTTACCATGCTTCGAATGGGTTTTCTACTGAGTCTTTAGACTGCTTATGTCACTTCTATCTGATCGTGTTTTCTCATATCTTGCTTCTTTCTGTCTATTTGGCTGACCTTGCCTGTTTGCTACGCCCGTTCGCTTTTCTTTATTTATATGTTGAAGTGCAGAGTCATGACTCCCTTTTGATTGATTTTGATATCCTTAATTCATGGGTTGATTGCAAGATTTTCTTTCAAAACCCTAAAGTTCTACTCGTCTGTTTAAATTGACAGATTCCGTTTCCTTATTTCCTGTGGTACTGAATCCTTTCCTTAATTGGTATATTCTGTACTTAGACTCAGTCATATGCTCTATACTTTTACTATCCTTTATATGGTAAAAAGCAGTCTTCCTCAACTGATTTTCTTTCCTTGATTATCCCTGTTGGTATCCGTTTAAGATGTGATTCCTTGATTAAAGGGGAGTACTTGTATTAATTAGATTCTAATTGTGATTACTTCTATAATTGTGCTAAACCTTTACTTGTTACCTTATTTTCTGCCTATTTTTAAAACTATAAATACCCTAAGTCTTTCATTAACAGGTAACACTTGGTTTTCAAAAACTACTCCTCTTACAAAATATCTCTTCTCTCCCTCTCTCTTGTGCTACTTGCTACTATTAGCCGGCTGCAAGCCGAGGCTAATCATCTGTGCTCTTTGGTTCTTTCATTCTGCTTACTTCTACCTTCACTGGTATGTCCTGGTTTTGATTTAAAGCTCTAGCAACAATATGTTTCTCTTATTGTTTCAGTTTCTTTTATTTCTAGCTTGCTTCTACTTGTGGTTTTGTTGTAAAATTTGTAGTTAAGTTACATTATCTGCATGCTACTATGTCTGCCCTTCCCTTTAGATCAATGTATTCCCTTATATGCTTCAAAGCATGCCTTGACAGTTGTCTTTACTTCTTGTGTGCTTACCATTCTATGAATCCCCAAATCCTTATCACCCCTTCTATGTGTTTGTATTTCTCCTGACTGGTGTGTGATTATGCCAGAGTCAACTATCTCTGAGCATGTCCAAACCAATCTTAAGATCTTTGCTGGGTTGTGCAGCCAAATGTCTATGTATCCCCAACCCCTTGACCCCTGTATGACTGTTGAATTCTGTAAACTAGCGGTGTGTGATCTTTTCTTAAGGTATTTTGTTTACTCCTCCAACCTCTTTTCAAACAATCCTTGTTGCTTTACTAATTGCTATCAAAACAGACTTTCCAATACAGGCTTTAATAACCCTTTTCAACTTGTGTCCTGCACTTCCACTTTACTCTTAGTCAATAAGTTCTGCCACCTCTAGTATATGTACTGCCTTGGGATCCTCTTGAGAGCCCTCTGAACTCTGACATACTGAGGCTAGCCTTTCCACACTGCACTAGTTTAATTCTTGGTTGCTAAGTCTATGTGTAAGCATTGCCGGGGTTCTTGAGGTCCTTAGGGAACTTTGATGCACCTAGACTCTGATTTATCTATGGAATTGAGGTTTATGAGATCATTGGAGGCTTTGGGAAACTCGGGCCTAATTGAAGGCTCCTTATAGAATAGCTTCTTGATTTTCTATTTTTACTTATGTAATTCATTCATTGGCCTGTAATGTCACGACCCTAAACCCAGACCCGGCCGTGATGGCGCGTGAAGACAAGGCCAGCCGACACACTCCCTCTTCATTCTTAAGCAATTAAATAATAGAACTAAGTCTAAATCATAATAATAAATCCCAAAATAAGGTAGATAATACTATTGCGGAATAGACATAGCCCGACATCAGGGTGTCACAAGTCACGAGCATCTACTAAGGTCTAAATACAACGGAAAATTCTGAAAATGCACTAAATACAGTCTAATGAAATCTGGAGGGAGAAAAGCTGTGCTGCGAATGTCAGGCAACTACCTTGCTAAACTCCGATGACCCGCTATCGGGTTCAGAAATACTTAAAGCTGCACACAAGGTGCACGGAGTAAAGTGAGTACTTCCAACTCAGTGAATAATAATAATAATAAATGCAGACTAAGTAACAAGAAATCGCGTAAAGGCACATCAACAGGCTATAAAGAAGCAGTAAAAGCCAGTAAAAGCAATGAAATAGTGAAAATATGTAAATTCACTTTAGTTCAATGTAAGCTTCTTCAAAATGCCATTTTAACAGTCAAGCTAGTAAATGACATGCAACTAGAAAAGATAACACATAAGAACCGCCCCTCGGGCACAATATCAACAAATTCAGCCCCTCGGACACAATACCAACAGAAACATCCCCTCGGGAAACACATGGAACAATACCAGCCCCTCGGGCAAACACATGGAACAATACCAGCCCCTCGGGCTAAATCTCATATAACAATGGGTACCCGCGCTCACTATGGTGTACAGAATCCTGGAGGGGCCCCTTACGGCCCAAGCGCAATAACAAGCCATCTCGTGGCATAATCAATCCGGCCCTCGGCATCACATAATAAACAGAATCATCACACTGGGTACTCGTGCTCACTGGGGGTGTACAGACTCCTGGGGGGGCCCCTTGCAGCCCAAGCGCAATAACAAGCCATCTCGTGACATAATCAATAGGCTCGGCCTCATATCAATCACAAGCCACATCGTGGGATACAAATCTCACGCCCTCGGCCTCATAATCAACAAGCCACCTCGTGGCGTACAATATCTCAGGCCCTCGACCTCAAAATCATAAATCAGCGTACCCTCACACACACAGGCCCTCGGCCTTATTCAGTCAGAATCTCATAAGCCACTCAGGCACCAGTAAAACATGATGCTCAACCCAATTATCATTTAATTATATCATTTAATGTATTTAAACAGAGTAAGCATGACTGTGCTATGAAAACAGTGGTATAACATGACTGAGTACAAGAATAAAGTCAAATAGTGAGGAAATATCAGTAAAAATCCCCTAAGGGTCCAAGTAGCTGGCATAAGGCCCAAATATGGCATTCAGCCCAGAACATAGTGATAGCAAATAGTTTTCAATCAATTACGCGGTAAAACAATCATTTGGGATGGACGAAGTCACAATCCCCAATAGTTCACGACCCCACGCTCGTCATCTAGCGTGTGCATCACCTCAATATAGCACCACGATGTGCAATCCGGGGTTTCATACCCTCAGGACTACATTTAACGTCATTACTCACCTCGATCCGGTCCAAACTCTAGCCCGGGATGCCTTTGCCCTCACGAATCAACCTCTGGATGCTCCAAATCTAGCCACAATCAGTACATAATCAATAAAATATGCTAAGGGAACAAATCCCACTCAAAAATATCCAATTTGCATAAAAAATCCTGAAATTGCTCAAACCCAGCCCCCGGGCTCCCGTCTCGGAATTCGATAAAAATTGAATCAATAAAATCATCATTCTCTCGTGAGTCTATACATATCAAGAACATCAAAATCGGACCTCAAATGGCCCCTTAAATCCCAAATTCTAGGTCTCCAATTACAAGCCCTAGTTCTTCAATACTAGACTTAAATTCCATGATTAATTAGGTAGAATTCACATAAGAAACGAGTATAAAGTCCATAAATCTTACCTCCAAGTGTTCCCTCTTGATTCTCTCTTCAATTCCCTTCAAGAAGCTTCAAAATTGCCCAAAAATGGAGGAACTTAGCCTCAAAATCACGGAAATGAGCTTTTAAAACATTCTGCCCAGCACTTAAAATTCCTTAATCGCGATTGCGGGAATTGCCTCGCGATCGCGAAGCACAAAAATGAACTGCCCCTCAACTTACCTTACGCGATCGCGGAACAAAACACGCGATCGCAAACAATAACTCTTAACCTATCGCAAACGCGGCCCTCACTATGCGATCGCGTAGAGAAAATCCTTCACCTCACGACCGCTTCAAATCCTTCTTCGCGAATGCGACCCTAACCAAGCGGTCGCGATAGCCATAACCACAGACTTTTGTGATCACAAACCCAAATTGGCGATCGCATAAGACAAATTTCCCAGCTATCCTTAATAGACCTACGCGATCGCGAACCCTACTACGCGATCGCAGAGAGCAAAAGTCTGCAACAGAACTGAAGCCAAATCTGCAATTTTTCAACATTTAAAGTCATTACTCACCTTGATCCGGTCCAAACTCTAGCCCGGGATGCCTTTGCCCTCACGAATCAACCTCTGGATGCTCCAAATCTAGCCACAATTAGTACATAATCAATAAAATATGCTAAGGGAACAAAGCCCACTCAAAAATATACAATTTGCATCAAAAATCCCGAAATTGCTCAAACCCAGCCCCCGGGCCCGCGTCTCGGAATACGATAAAAATCACATCAATAAAATCCTCATTCTCTCCTGAGTCTATACATATCAAGAACATCAAAATGGGACCTCAAATGGCCCCTCAAATCCCAAATTCTAGGTCTCCAATTACAAGCCCTAGTTCTTCAATACTAGGCTTAAATTCCATGATTAATTAGGTAGAATTTACATAAAAAACGAGTATAAAGTCCAAAAATCTTACCTCCAAGTGTTCCCTCTTTATTCTCTCTTCAATTCCCTTCAAGAAGCTTCAAAATAGCCCAAAAGTGGAGGAACTTAGCCTCAAAATCGCGGAAATGAGCTTTTAAAACATTCTGCCCAGCACTTAAAATTCCTTAATCGCGATCGCAGAAATTGCCTCGCGTTCGCGAAGCACAAAAATGAACCGCCCCTCAACTTACCTTACCCGATCGCGGAACAAAACACGTGATCGCAAACAACAACTCATCAACTATCGCGAACGCGGCCCTCACTATGCGATCGCATAGAGAAAATCCTTCACCTCACGATTGCTTCAAATCCTTCTTCGCGATCGCGACCCTAACCAAGCGGTCGCGATAGCCATAACCACAGACTTTTGTGATCACAAACCCAAATTGGCGATCGCATAAGACAAATTTCCCAGCTATCCTTAATAGACCTACGCGATCGCGAACCCTACTACGCGATCGCAGAGAGCAAAAGTCTGCAACAGAACTGAAGCCAAATCTGCAATTTTTCAAGCATGTAATTGGTCCGTTTAACCACCCGAAACTCACCCGAGGCCCCCGGGACCTGAACCAAGCATGCCAACATATCCCATAACATCATTCAAACTTGTTCCAACCTTCGGAAGGCTCAAAACAACATCAAAACACCAAATTCGCATCGGATTCAAGCCTAAGAATTCCAAAATCTTCTAAATTACGCTTTTGATAAAAAAACCCAACCAAACCACGTCCAAATGAACTGAAATTTTGCACACACATCCCAAATGATATGACGGAGCTACTGCAACTTCCGGAATTCTATTCCGACCCCTATATCAAAATCTCGCCTATCAATCGGAAAATGCCAAAAACTTAATTTCGCCAATTCAAGCCTAAATCTACTCCGGACCTCCAAAACACATTCCGATCACGCTCCTAAGCCTCAAATCACCTAACAGAGCTAACCAAATCATGAAAATTCCAATCTAAGATCATATACAAACAAGTCAAAACTTGGTCAAACCTTTCAAATTTCAAGCTTCAAACTGAGAACTGTTCTTCCAAATCCGTTCTAATTACCCTGAATGGCTTAAATAGCCTCCACATGGCACCTCCATTAACTAGAGAGTTTTTCTGACTAATAGTAGAACAGATCAATTCTTTTGAGCCAATAGTATAACGAATAGTAATAGTAAATAACATAGGATAGTAGAGAGGTTCCTTTCTATCTTTTGACCAACCTAACTTGCACCTGGGACATAACTAATTAAAGGAATGATTATCATTTATAAATAGTTCAACAAAAGTTTCCAAAATTTTCATTTCATTTCATGCCGCTCTGCCTATTTGATTTAATTGATTGAAAGTAGCTGAAAAGTACCGAATATTAAGAACCACATTTAAGAGCTCAATATAATTTGATGTATACGATTGTTATACATGTTTAGATAGCCGTGCTTAAACTGACAATAAACATGAAATTGGTGTATTTGATAAAAAATACTGATTAAATAGCTACCCTTAAAAGTTATTTACAAGACAATAAAAATAAGTTATTTCATACGTTTGGCAAAAGTTGCTTGGAGGATACATGTGGACTGTGGTTGCTCTGCTTGTTTTATTGTCTTAAATTTTGTTGTATAAAGTTGCGAGGTTTCTTCCTCCATCATCTCAGCTCACTTTATTTGGAGCAGTTTTATTTATTTTGATTCGCTTAATTTGCCTTGTTTTGTTAGAAACTATAAATGCTCCACTGCCTGAGATTTTGATATAATTTGAGGTGCATTAATATAGACCTAAATAGCCATTAAGGACTTTGTATTTCAATTGAAGGCTACTTTCCAATTTAGGGGGCTGTATTTGTAATTCGACTATCTTCAATCAATTGAAGATTAAACCATTGTAATATTGGACGTCTACACTTGTAATTTGGCCGATTACTCTAGCTTTGTAATTTAGGCTAGCGTTATAGTTAAGCTATTTAGTTTACTTAAGACTGCTTAGGAGTAATCTTGTTAGTCAAATACCAATTCTAGATTGAGAAAACTTCATTTATGGCCAACCGCTAGAAACTAATATTAGCCGCTAGCCACCTAATTACAGTATGTATTTTATAACCCAAAACTAATTAAAAGGCTACCCCAAGACCACTGCCACTCTTCCCCCTCTCTAGGGCATCCTCCTCTGCTCTCTCTGCCGTTCCTCCGCCGCTGTCGCTTTTTAATTTTCGTCCTGATTTCCAGTGGAATGGGGGATGTATTTGGTCGGATTGACCAGTTTAGGGACTTCATCGAAATCTTTGTATTTATTCTCCTCTTTGACTGCAATTTGATTACCTGCGAAAACAATACTTTTATTCTGCGCTGGTGAATGGAAGCCCCCCTATCAAGCAAGAAGGAAGCGGCTCTTCCCATGGCGGAGTCAAGACAGTTTTCTCTTGCAAGGAGATTGCCAAAAATCACAGCCTTTCTGCAGTCGCTAACACCAGAATCAACTCTAGAACGGAATCCAATTTCAAAAGCAGAGACATGAGAGTCTCATTCACCCGCAACCTCTCCCTTTCGTCTCTCTGAATCAATTATAAAATTAAATAGACTATCACTATACAATTTACATACAATAGTCTGTCACTATACAAAATATATACAAAAATAGTCTGTCATTATACAACAAATATACTAAATAGAGTGTCACTATACAAGATGTTGATACCCAATTTTTTCCCGATATATTTTAAATATGCATAAATACCTTCAAAATAGCATATATATATGCATCTATAAGCATGCACAAGGCTTAATAGATATTTTCCAAATTATTGTTATGATGATTTACTCATTTAATTTCTATACTTATGTCAAAATATGGTTAATATATTTTTTATACATTTTTATAAGTTCATTTAGTATTTTTTAAGCTAAATTGCATATAATTGCAATGTTAGCCCATTTTAAGGAATAATTATATTCCATATGCATAAAATTGGTCCCTATATTTTTAAAATGTTAATCATGTATTTTAAATCATTTTGGCACCATAAATTATTTTCCAGGAATTACCTACTATTTATTATAAATTAAAATAGGGAAAATTGGCTATATAAATCATAGCCAAATTTGGCTTTCCATTGTAGCCCAAATTGGACCCAATCCCCAGCCCAATTTGCTATTAAATAACCCGACTCAGACCCAATAAACCCTTACCCAAACCCGGAACCCACCTACCCGGTTGAATCCTGACCGTTGATCTCCCAAATCAACGGTCCACACATGCCCTTTCCTTTTTAATTCATAAACGACC
>NC_031998.1:20908592-20909971 GCF_001879085.1 Nicotiana attenuata
TCTATTGCGTGGGTTGTACACGCCCAATGTCTATGTACTACCCCAACCCTTGACCTTGTATGACTGCTGAATTCTAGTAACTAGCGGTGTGTGATCTTTTCTTAAGGTGTTTTGTTTACTACTCCAACCTCTTTTCAAACAATCTTTGTTGCTTTACTAATTGCTTTCAAAATAGACTTTCCAATACATTCTTTAATAACCCTTTTCAACTTGTGTCCTGCACTTCCACTTTACTCTTAGTCAATAAGTTCAGCCCCCTCTAGTATGTGTACTGCCTTGGGATCCTCTTGAGAGCCCTCTGAACTCTGGCATACTGAGGCTGGCCTTTCCACACTGTACTGGTTCAATTCTTGGTTGTTAAGTCTATGTGTAAGCCTTGCCCGGGGTTCTTGAGGTCCTTAGGGTACTTTGATGAACCTAGGCTCTGATTTATCTATGCAATTGAGGTTTATGAGACCATTGAATGCTTTAGGAAACTCGGGCCTAATTGAAGGCTACCTATAGAATAGCTTCTTGATTTTCTGTTTTTACTTATGTAATTCATTCATTGGCCTGTAATGTCACGACCCTAAACCCAGACTCGGTCGTGATGGCGCCTCTCGTGAAGACAAGGCCAGCCGACACACTCACTCTTCATTCCTAAGCAATTAAATAATAGAACTAAGTCTAAATCATAATAATAAATCCCAAAATAAGGTAGATAATACTATTGCGGAATAGACATAGCCCGACATCGCGGTGTCACAAGTCACGAGCATCTACTAAAGTCTAAATACAATGGAAAATCCTGAAAATGCACTACATACAGTCTAATGAAATCAGGATGGAGAAAAGCAGTGCTGCGAACGTCGAGCAGCTACCTTGCTAAACTCCGATGACTCTGCCTCTGAGCAACCAATACCTGCTACCGGGTTCAGAAATACCTAATACTGCACACAAGGTGCAGGGAGTAAAGTGAGTACTTCCAACTCAGTGAATAATAATAATAAATGCAGACTGAGTAATAAGAAATAGCGTAAAGGCACATCAACAGGCTATAAAGAAGCAGTAAAAGCCACTAAACGCAGTGAAACATTGAAAATATGTAAAGTCACTTTAGTTTAATTTAAGCTTCTTCAAAATGCCTTTTTAACAGTCAAGCAAGTAAATGACAGGCAACTAGAAAAGATAACACATAAGAACCGCCCCTCGGGCACAATATCAATAGAATCAGCCCCTCGGGCACAATACCAACAGAAACAGCCCCTCGAGCAACCACATGGAACAATACCAGCCCCTCGGGCAAACACATGGAACAATACCAGCCCCTCGGGCTATATCTCAAATCATAATAGGTACCCGCGCTCACTGGGGGTGTACAGACTCCGGGAGGGGCCCCT
>NC_031998.1:20910612-20970532 GCF_001879085.1 Nicotiana attenuata
TATAACATGACTGAGTACAAGAATAAAGTCAAATAGTGAGGAAATATCAGTAAAAATCCCCTAAGGGTCCAAGTAGCTGGCATAAGGCCCAAATATGGCATTCAGCCCAGAACATAGTGATAGCAAATAGTTTTCAATCAATTACGCGGTAAAACAATCATTTGGGATGGACGAAGTCACAATCCCCAATAGTTCACGACCCCACGCTCGTCATCTAGCGTGTGCATCACCTCAATATAGCACCACGATGTGCAATCCGGGGTTTCATACCCTCAGGACTACATTTAACGTCATTGCTCACCTCGATCCGGTCCAAACTCTAGCCCGGGATGCCTTTGCCCTCACGAATCAACCTCTGGATGCTCCAAATCTAGCCACAATCAGTACATAATCAATAAAATATGCTAAGGGAACAAATCCCACTCAAAAATATCCAATTTGCATAAAAAATCCTGAAATTGCTCAAACCCAGCCCCCGGGCTCCCGTCTCGGAATTCGATAAAAATTGAATCAATAAAATCATCATTCTCTCGTGAGTCTATACATATCAAGAACATCAAAATCGGACCTCAAATGGCCCCTTAAATCCCAAATTCTAGGTCTCCAATTACAAGCCCTAGTTCTTCAATACTAGACTTAAATTCCATGATTAATTAGGTAGAATTCACATAAGAAACGAGTATAAAGTCCATAAATCTTACCTCCAAGTGTTCCCTCTTGATTCTCTCTTCAATTCCCTTCAAGAAGCTTCAAAATTGCCCAAAAATGGAGGAACTTAGCCTCAAAATCACGGAAATGAGCTTTTAAAACATTCTGCCCAGCACTTAAAATTCCTTAATCGCGATTGCGGGAATTGCCTCGCGATCGCGAAGCACAAAAATGAACTGCCCCTCAACTTACCTTACGCGATCGCGGAACAAAACACGCGATCGCAAACAATAACTCTTCAACTATCGCAAACGCTGCCCTCACTATGCGATCGCGTAGAGAAAATCCTTCACCTCACGACCGCTTCAAATCCTTCTTCGCGAATGCGACCCTAACCGCGCGGTCGCGATGGCCAAAACCACAGACTTTCTTGATCGCAAACCCAAATTGGCGATCGCATAAGACAAATTTCCCAGCTGCCCTTAATAGACCTACGCGATCGCGAACCTTACTACGCGATCGCAGAGAAGAAAAGTCTGCAATAGAACTGAAGCCAAATCTGCAATTTTTCAAACATGCAATTGGTCTGTTTAACCACCCGAGGCCCCCGGGTCCTGAGCCAAACATGCAAACATATCCCATAACATCATTCAGACTTGTTCCCACCTTCGGAGCACTCAAAACAACATCAAAACACCAAATTTGCATCGGATTTAAGCCTAACAATTCCAAAATCTTCTAAATTACGCTTTTGATCAAAAACCCAACCAAACCACGTCCAAATGACCTGAAATTTTGCACACACATCCCAAATGACATGACATACGTACTGCAACTTCCGGAATTCCATTCTGACCCCTATATCAAAATCTCACCTATCAATCGGAAAACGCCAAAAATTCAATTTCGCCAATTCAAACCTAAATCTACTCCGGACCTCCAAAACACATTCCGATCACGCTCCTAAGTCCCAAATCACCTAACGGAGCTAACCAAATCATAAAAATTTCAATCCGAGATCATATACAAACAAGACGAAACTTGGTCAAACCTTTCAAATTTCAAGCTTCAAACTCAGAACTGTTCTTCCAAATTCATTCCGATTACCCTGAAAACCAAAACCAACGATTTACATAAGTCATACTACATCACACGGGGCTAGCCATGCCCGAGAACTGGCGAGCGAAGTACAAAAGCTCAAAACGACCGGTGAGGTCGTTATATCCTCCCCCACTTAAACATACGTTCGTCCTCGAACGTGCCCAGAGTTGTTCCAAAAGCCAATCAATCGCTGAATAACCTTACCATGCACATACCCGGGGGTGAACCCACGTCACCATATCTCATATGGGTCCGATAACACAATGTAACTGAAATTTTGCAATCCAACCTAGCCCATAAACGTTAGAACCACATTTCTACTTCTGAGATCACCTATAAGATTAGAACCTCACATTTATACTCTGAATAAGCCCGAACAAGCTGTAATAACCCATACCTGCACCCTCAGGTGCAATAACATGATTTACCCCATAACTCAAACACTTGCAGCGATAACTTCGAATCGCAACAGCTGCACACAACAACCGAATACTGATAGTAAACCTCTTATCAACTAAGTCTCGTTCCAACACTCTCATATACTACCAATGATAATGAAACGCATAGAAAATCAATAACCATTCGTGAGATCAACCATTCATGAAGCCACTCCTCCTTTAGTAAGGACCATAGCAAATTTCTGAGCTGAACACTGATGTTATCCTTCCAACATACTGAAATCGAATCCGTTGTATTCATTTTAGATCCCGGCTATCTCATCTAACCCAACACAACTACTCTAGTGACATGACACATCAATACAATCTAAAGCCACAACTTGTGCAATCCGCGCACCAATAAGCAACAATCTGAACGTACTCAAATCATGAAAATGACTCAAATGAGAGAGCTGTACCACAAGAGTACTACCACACCAAATGCTGAGAACCCGTCACACTTCGTAGAAACAGAACACACAAATCTAGCCCGAAGGATCATACCTCCACATAACTTTGCTGAAATGCGCGACCCTATCCAAACACTGGTCCGCATGAAACACCTCAAGTCACCGTGCCCAAAATCATCAACCAAGCGCAATTTGATGCCTAGCACCCAAAAGTGAATCACCATAACCATGGAGAAGCAAATGACGCTATGCCACACCAGTCCGAAGGAACATATCCAATGTGCAACAAATCATGCAACACCCAAATACCTATTTCATTCAAATTCCGCTATAAAGCCCAAATGAAACCGCACCATACGCGCATATAACCACCAAATCTCTACTCCTCGTAACACAGGAGAGTAACTCATAGATCACGAATAAGCTCAACAACAATCCAATGGCATATCTCTCAACAATAGCAGTTCGGAGTAAACAAATCTAACCAGGTGCAGAACACACAGCCATGTTGGACCTACCAATGAACCCCAAATTCGACTCTGGTCACCCACAATAGATAATTAACTCTTTGAAGGTTCACAACGACTGAATCATAGCACATACTACCCTCTGACCAACCTTAGCTGTTTTCTCACAGTCCACAACCACAAAGCCATCTAATCACAGAAACTCTCAGTCTCTCAATCCATAAAGCACATGAATCACCATATCTGATCCCAGCTACACTGCTCGAACGTCTAACACACATCTGATACTCGATCATTGCACGAGGGATACTCCTAAAATTCTTCTGTGCTACCAAGCCAACTTGAATATCGACAGTCGATCTAATAAAAGAGTGCCACAATACTAATGAAGTATCCTTAATTCAAACACATTACCCTTTCTAAAAATGTATACCATCATCAAACCACACCAATCAGTAACATCATTTACCTACTCATCTGAAACTGCCCGTGCTGCCTAAGAATTTATGACCTTCCTTTCAGAAATGAACCGTGACCTTACACATACAGATCTCAGCCCACACAACATACCGCGTATTCCATACCATCCTATGACAAATATGCGAACTTCATAATCCATTCCAATCCACAAGCAACTTCCCTAGCCAAGAACTCTCCATTTGATCCCATCTAGGAGAAAATCACTATACATCCCATGCTCCTCATGCCAGGAGAAAATATACATCTCTAACCGTGGTAGAAATTATCGAGAACTCTACGAATCCCCTTTTGCACAAAACCGAACCATCAGAACTGATTCCTTCTAACTCAACCAAGCTACACAAGCCATCAAAACCTAAGAGTATTGCCACAAAACACTTGTGGAACCCACCGCTTCATAAGCACTCAAGAACCGATCATATCCATTACCATGCCAATCCGGCCTACTACCAAGCTATCCCATCTATCCGAGTTCCTCTGATTTCACCTTCAACTTGATACTCCTTCTTGAAATAGCATCACAATTTCTCAACCCAGACTCACCACACGAGACCTAAGCATAATGCCATACAGTCTAAGGCTCACAACCCGCTGAATACTCTTTAAATGTTCCCAAAAGCACCACATTCAAAATACCTACCCTGAAAAGACTTCCTGCGAATCTGAAGCCATTACCTTCCTAATATTGATGTATAGAATCCCATAATTGATATAGAAATGACACAAGTCTTGACACCCTCCAGCGCAAACCTCAGTTCCTAGCCAAATCATACACTTCAAAATTTTCTAATTATTACATGTACAATCTTGAACACATTAGAACCATTCTCGAGAGTCATTCACTCTACTCAAACTGCAATTAGCCTGATCAAACGGACTGAACAACCAGTGCCTCATTTGCACTCCGACACCGCAGAATGTAACCTCATTCCAAAACAACCAAGCAACTTCCTGCTCTATGCACCGAGCATCCTTTACCAACAACAAATCAAGACATTCCGTGATTCTCACACACCTATGAAGCATACTATAACCTTTGTCAAGAATTTTCCTTTACTCGAGTCATCCTCGGTCTCAATCTCCATAGGCCATAACTGATTCACCCGTACGCCTCAACTGGAACCAACATAGCACATAACCGTACAGTCAACTAATTAATAGCAGACTCCCCCACTTGGCTCGAAGCCATAGATCAAAACACACACAATAACTCATAATGCTTATACTCTACTACTGCCATTATACCATAGTGAGATTAAACTCGATCCTTCATAAACTCGTGAAACACCGACCATCTAGTACTTTAAATCTTCTGCAAATCTCGCATTCACCCTCGTAATAGTTAAATCCACTCTCTTGAGCGACCCAAAATTTAAATTTCAACATGTATATTTCACTTGTAAATGAGATCTCCTAACCGACAACATAAGGATCACACAACTTCAGAACACTCCACATGAGATAACCCACCTGTTTTGCCTCAAACTAACATTTCTGTATACCTTCCACCGTCATAAACAATACGCAGTCGCTTGATCTTCCCGAGTCTGAACTCATACCGCAACATGAAATTTACTTCACTCCCAACTAGGAAACATGAAAAGGTTCTTCACACACCCATAACTCGGGGCTATACCTCAAATCAAGATGGAAATCAAGCACCTAATAGTTCTTTTATCCTCTAGCAGACCCTTCTCGTCACTTCTAAATCATATGAATACATCTTGCAATCACATCACACTCATCACGTAACTATCCAGCCATCACTTCTACTAATAGGGGCACTATCGAACATATAAGTTCAAAAACACGGCTCACATAATCAGCACCTCGGTGCTCAAGCTATAGGTAAAAATCTGGCCTCAAGTCCTCCAGACTGGCCCAACGTCAAACACACAGAGATCACATCTCGCCCCTCGATCAGGGAATGATAAGCCATCAATGCACATCTGATACTGAGCGCTCATGCGCACATACAAATGCGTGGAAGAAATTTCAAGAGTTACTTTTCAATGAATCAAGGACGCACGATAAGAATTCAAGAATGTGAAGTTTTTCCTAAAGGTTCTGCAACCTCTCGAGGATAAATACGGACGTCTCCGTACCGATCCGCGAGACTCTACTAAACCTGCTCATGACTCGTGAGACCTATGTAACCTAGGATCTGATACCAACTTGTCACGACCCTAAACCCAGACCCGGTCGTGATGGCACCTCTCGTGAGGACAAGGCTAGCCGACACACTCCCTCTTCATTCTTAAGCAATTAAATAATAGAACTAAGTCTAAATCATAATAATAAATCCCAAAATAAGGTAGATAATACTACTGCGGAATAGACATAGCCCGACATTGGGGTGTCACAAGTCAGAGCATCTACTAAGGTCTAAATACAACAGAAAATTCTGAAAATGCACTAAATACAGTCTAATGAAATTAGGAGGGAGAAAAACAATGCTGCGAACATCGGACAGCTACCTTGCTAAACTCCGATGACTCTGCCTCTAAGCAACCAATACCCGCTACCGGGTTCAAAAATACCTGAAAGTGCACACAAGGTGCAGGGAGTAAAGTGAGTACTTCCAACTCAGTGAGTAATAATAATAAATGCAGACTGAGTAATAAGAAATCGCGTAAAGGCACATCAACAGGCTATAAAAAAGCAGTAAAAGCCACTAAACGCAGTGAAACATTGAAAATATGTAAAGTCACTTTAGTTTAATTTAAGCTTCTTCAAAATACCTTTTTAACAGTCAAGCAAGTAAATGACAGGCAACTAGAAAAGATAACACATAAGAACCGCCGCTCGGGCACAATATCAACAGAATCAGCCCCTCGGGCACAATACCAACAGAAACAGCCCCTCGAGCAACCACATGGAACAATACCAGCCCCTCGGGCAAACACATGGAACAATACCAGCCCCTCGAGTAAACACATGGAACAATACCAGCCCCTCGGGCTAAATCTCATATCATAATGGGTACCTGATAAGTCGGGATTTTAACATGTTTTATGCCCCTACTTGCCTATGCTCTGGTTATAATTGCTACAAAATAGTCCCAAAATGCTCACAAGCTGTACTTGATTGCAGGTTTGATCGACAAAGCGACGAATGTCAAAGATCGGCTCAAAAAGGAGTGAAACCTGCTCAAGTGTCAAAGACTAAGTAAATTGAGGAAAAGAGAACCTAGTGCGGACCGCACAAATGTGAATGCGGCCGCACTAGGGGTTTCAGAGAGTTGGCATTTTCAAGTTGGAGGCAACATGGCCGCGCTACACTTTTATGCGGTCCGCGGTCAGGCTCCGCGGCCGCGCTACTCTTTTACGCGGTCCGCGGAGTAGAGATTCAGAGAGCTCACATTTTGCCAATTCCAAGCAATGCGGCCCACGCTCATTTTTGTGCGGCCGCGGTACACTTTCACACGGTCCGCGGTCCTCAAGTTCAGAGAAGCATAAATTGAAGTCCAAGAGCCAATGCAGCCGCAGTCCATTTTGCGCGGCCCGCACTGACCCCGCAGGGGTATTTTTGTCCAGTTTTTCCAACCTAGTATAAATAGGACATTTTACCATTTTTAGGTCAAGTTTTATATCCCAGACATAGCTGCGCTCGTGAGACTCGATTTTGTAGCCATTTTCGGCACTTTTACTCTATATTTACGATATATTCTTGTGATTTCTTTTTAGCAATTAATTAATATGCTTAGTTCTTCATCTATTTCTTCAATTTCTGTATCTAGCATGAGTAGAACAACCCATTACCTAGGGTTGTGGCTCAACCCTAGTGTGGGTAATTGATGGGTGTTGCCATCTAGGGTTAGATTGATTATGGGTGTTTGCTATTTGGGTTGATTTTATGTTTTTATTTAAGAATTGGTGGTTGCAACAGTGATTCAAGCTTTGTGGGTTTGACTCTTCTTGAGAAAGAGAGTCTATGACCCCAAAATTGACCCAACAAGAAATTGGGATGGACTCATGAGAAATGATAGTCCCAATTAACGGGTTAAATCTCGAGAGAGTAATCACCCTACTTGAACCCTAGTTGCTTGAACTAATTGGCCTACCCAATTGGTCTCGAGAGAGTCAATTGGGCAAAATCACTCTCTCTACCGAGAGGTGTGAGAGTGGGTACAATTGTGCAACGGTTATAGTATAAGCCCCAAATATGTCAATCTATCCTTAGTAATATCTACCCGTCAATTAGCCACCTAGGTAATGCCATGACCCTAGTGCCCTTCTTCCTATTAGATACAACTTAGCAATATTCTAGTAGCATAATTTAGCGTTAATCATTAGTTTTATCATAGTAGTTATAAAAAAAATCAAAAACCAAGAACGTTTGAAGTGACATTAGGAGCACAAACACATCTCTAGACTAGACAGAAAATCCAACTCCACTACTAGCTGCCTGTGGAAATCGATCCCGACCATTATTCGGGTAAAATATCTTGTGACCCACTCTTCCTACCTTAGTGTAGTGTCGAGTTGGCAGCGATCAACTTTTTGGCGCCGTTGCCGGGGAGCTTACGGTGTTGACTATCTGTTTAGTTCGTTTTGTGTTTTGCTTCTCTTTCCTTCTTGTTTACTAATTTTGTTTGTGTCGATCATTCAGGTAATATGGCTTTAAATGCTAATGACCCTATTGGCAATGCCATGGCGGGGGAGGAGGTAGAAGATATTGATCATGATGAGGTTCCCGTACCTCAAGCTCCACGTAGAGGCCGTCAGGCCAATGACAACAATCCTAGTCCAGACCCTCCTCCGCCACCGCCAAGAGCAGTCCCAAGAGTTCTCCCTAATCAAGGGTATGCGAGTGCCATTGTTCCTCCCCGAATCCGGGCGGGGAACTTTCAAATCACAAATGTCATGTTGACCTTGCTCAAGCAACGAGGATATTTTACGGGCGCCTCCGATCAAAACGCATACAAGCACTTGAAGGGGTTCGTAGATACATGCTGGGGCAGCAAACAAACAAACGTGTCAGAGGACGCGTTGAGATTGAGGCTTTTCCCGTTTTCTCTTTGGGGTAAAGTGTTGGAGTGGTTAGAAAGGCTTCCCAATCATTCTATCACCACATAGGATGAATTGGCGGATAAATTTATTGCCGAGTTCTTTTCTCCAAGTCATATGGAGGCTCTTCGGGATGAAATTCTAGCTTTCAAGCAAATTCCAATGGAACCTTTGCACAAAATATGGGAAAGATATAGAACAATGGTCAAGGAGTGCCCTAATAACGACATGATCGAGGCAATGATATAACAAACTTTTTATCGGGGCATCAACACCACGAATCAGTGCATTGTGAACCAGTTGGCCGGAGGGAACTTTATGAAACTTTCTTACCAAGAGGCATGTGAAGTACTTGATGAAATGGCCGACACCTCTTCGGCATGGCAAAGCCAAGCAAATGTGCCCCAAGGTGACCCCACGGTCATCCATTTGCACAAGGAATTGAACGATCATGGCCAAGCTATTGCCGAGCTTACAACAACTATGAATCAATTGGCGAAGGCGCAATTGCAACAAGTCCAAAACCCGCGCCAAGTGAATGCAATGGAAGGTGTTTCTATGTTATAAAGGAGGCAAAGAGGGCAACAACAACCTCAAGGTAATTGTGAGCAATTTGACAACAACAATGATGGTGGTTGTTATTCGAATGAGTGCTACGATGATCAAAGCGAGGAATGTCAATATGTCAATAACTACCAAGGGAATAGAGGAAATCAAGGGAATCAACAGTGGCGCCCCCAAGGAAATTGGGGCAATCAACAAGGCGGCAGTAATTGGAATAATAACAACCAACAACAAGGTGGCGGCAATTGGAACAACAACAATCACAACAACAATTGGGGTAACCAAGGTAACAATCAAGGCAATTGGAACGGGAACAATAATAATTGAAATAACAACAATGGTCAAGGCGGGTGGAATAACAATGGAAATCAAGGCAAGTGGGGGCAAGGTTTTCAAAGGCCCCCGATGTATCAACAACCGAACAATCCACCTCCGTTTCAATCTCAAGGGTCTAGTTCTTCGGGTAGTGATATAGGAAGAATAGAAATGATGTTCGAACAAATGATGAAGAAGAACCAAAACTCCGATGCTCAATTGGCTT
The DNA here is from genome assembly GCF_001879085.1 of Nicotiana attenuata. Classification (NCBI taxonomy): domain Eukaryota; kingdom Viridiplantae; phylum Streptophyta; class Magnoliopsida; order Solanales; family Solanaceae; genus Nicotiana; species Nicotiana attenuata. The sequence goes on from NC_031998.1 coordinate 20,920,270, forward strand.
CCCACAATACCTCTATTCGGAATTTGGAGGTGCAATTAGGCCAAATTTCTCAATCGTTGAATACTCGACCTAAGGGTGCTCTACCAAGTGATACGGTAGTGAACCCGAAGGGAGGTAACAATCATGTGATGGAGGTTACAACAAGAAGTGGGAGAGGCGGTGATGTGCATGCCTCGAAAGAAAGTCAAGTTGTGGATGACAATGTTGGGTTCCAAGAAGATGTGGGTCCTTTAATTGTTGAAGATATGGTTGAACCAAATGTGAACAATGAGGTGAGGATAGATATTGATGAGGTCGAGGTGGAAACTCAAGAGGCTGTGAACCCGTCTAGGGAGCACATAATTGACATGCCGGAGCCGGTGGTGCCAAAAGCCAAGGCACCCTTGCCTAGACCACCTCCACCTTATCCTCAGCGGTTAGCAAAGCAAAAGAGTGATAATCAATTCAAAAAGTTCATAGATATGATGAAAAGCCTTACAATCAATGTGCCTTTGGTGGAGGCACTTGAACAAATGCCGGGCTATGCAAAGTTTACGAAGGATTTGGTCACAAAGAAGCGTTCCATGGATTGTGAAACAATAAAGATGACTCACCAAGTCAGCGCGATAGTGCATTCTATGGCCCCGAAACTTGAAGACCCTGGAGCTTTTACTATCCCTTGCACTATCAGTAGTGCGGAGTTTGCTAAGGCCCTTTGTGACTTAGGGGCTAGCATTAATTTGATGCCGTTTTCAGTCTTCAAGACATTGGGAATTGGAAATCTAGGCCAACCTCAATGAGACTTCAAATGGCGGACCGGTCGATGAAGCGGCCTTTGGGTATAATTGATGACGTACTTGTCCGGGTGGACAAATTCATATTGCCGGCCGACTTTGTCATATTGGATTGTGAAGTGGACCGGGACGAGTAGGCAGGGTACGACGAAGCCCGCGGGGTGACACATGGTTGTACTGGAACCTCTTATTTAATCTTGCTATACGTCCAAGCCTTCTCCCATCGGTAGTTGGAAGCAGAACTGAAACTGGATATAACTGAAGGAAAGGCTATATAGGTACGATAGGAGGGTACGGTTAATCAGGTAAGCGAAGGCTCTCTCTCTCGCTCTGTGGTCTTGTGTAAAGCCTTTCCGCCTATCTATTATTTTTTTTTATCTTTATTCAAATTAAGCAGATCGAAAGCACGAAAAGGAATGTCTTAGCGTGCCCTTACTCTAATTCGAAATCCGTCTCTTTCAAACAAAAAAAATACTTGGGCCTTAGAGGCAGCGGCTGGGAAAGCGAAGGGAATTGGGTATAATTGATGACGTACTTGTCCGGGTGGACAAATTCATATTGCCGGCCGACTTTGTCATATTGGATTGTGAAGTGGACTTTGAAGTGCCGATTATTCTTGGGAGACCTTTCCTAGCTACGGGGAAGGCCTTGGTGGATATTGAAGCGCGTGAGCTAACTTTCCGAGTGGGAGATGAGAAGGTGGTATTCCATGTTTGAAAATCAATGAGACAACCAAATAGCACGGAGGTGTGTTCATTTGTGGACATTGTCACATCTGTGATAGTGGATGACACAAGTTCCATGATAAATGTTGAAGATCCTCTTGAGGCTGTGCTTCTTATCACGGATGTCGATGATGATGCTAGTAGAGTGGAGTGCGTGAATGCATTGCATGGTATGGGTTCATATTCATATGAGCCTAGGAAGTTATCTTTGGATCTTGAAAACCGCAAAACTCCACCAACTAAGCCATCCATTGAGGAGCCACCGATGTTGGAGTTGAAGCCACTTCCTCCACACCTCAGGTATGAATTTTTGGGCTCTAATTCAACTCTTCCAGTTATTCTTTCTTCTTGCCTTACTAACTTGCAGGTTGAGGCCACTTTGGAGGTGCTTCAAAGGCGAAAAAGGGCAATAGGATGGACTCTGGCGAACATTCGGGGAATGATTCCCGCATTTTGCATGCATAAAATTATCTTTGCCTAGAACATCAAAGGAGGCTAAATGAAGCGATGCAAGAAGTGGTAAAGAAAGAGGTTATCAAGTGGCTTGACGCCGGTGTGGTTTATCCAATCTCCGATAGCTCATGGACTTCCCCGGTCCAATGTGTGCCAAGGAAAGGAGGGATGACGGTGGTGACCAATGACAACAATGAGCTTATTCCCACTCGAACCATTACCGGGTGGAGAGTTTGTATGGACTACCAAAAACTCAACAAGGTGACCCGCAAGGATCATTTTCCCTTGCCATTCCTCGATCAAATGCTTGATCGCCTTGCGGGGCGAGCGTTCTATTGTTTTTTGGATGGGTACTCGGGCTACAATCAAATCTTAATTGCCCCGGAGGACCAAGAGAAGACCACTTTTACATGCCCCTATGGTACATTTGCTTTCTCCCGGATGCCCTTCGGGTTGTGCAATGCTCCGACGACCTTCCAACGTTGCATGATGGCTATTTTCACCGACATGGTGGAAGACATATTGGAGGTCTTTATGGATGACTTCTGAAGAATGCTTGGTAAATTTGGATAGAGTCTTGGCCCGATGTGAAGAAACTAACCTTGTCCTTAATTGGGAAAAATGCCATTTTATGGTCGAAGAAGGTATAGTGTTGGGTCACAAGATTTCTAAGCATGGGATTGAGGTAGACAAGGCGAAGATCGAGGTGATTTCAAGGCTCCCTCCCCCCACTTCTGTCAAAGGGGTGAGGAGTTTTCTTGGGCATGCCGGGTTCTACCGGCGGTTTATCAAAGACTTCTCGAAGGTTGTGAATCCCCTTTGCAAATTTCTAGAGAAAGATGCCATGTTTGTTTTTGATGAAAAATGCATGGAGGCTTTTGAACTTTTAAAGCACAAGTTGACCACTACCCCTAGCACCTAATTGGATTTTACCCTTTGAACTAATGTGTGATGCTAGTGACGTTGCAGTGGGGGCGGTGTTGGGTGAACGGGTTAACAAAATGTTCCATCCCGTGTATTATGCAAGTAAGACTATGAATGAAGCTCAAAGGAATTACACGGTAACGGAGAAGGAGCTATTGGCCATGTATTTGCCATGGAGAAATTTAGACCATATCTTATGGGGGCCAAGGTGATTGTGCACACGGACCATGCCGCCCTTAGGTATTTGATGACCAAGAAGGATTCCAAGGCAAGATTGATGAGATGGGTGTTACTTCTTCAAGAATTTGACTTAGAAATAGTGGACCGGAAGGGAAGTGAGAACCAAGTTGCGGACCATTTGTCCCGGTTGGAGGAAGAAGGGAGGCCATGTGACGGCCTTGAGATAAATGATACATTCCCCGACGAGCAACTTCTTTCCGTGTCAATGTGTGACATGCCATGGTTCGCGGACATTGCCAACTTCATTGTGAGTGAAATTGTCCCTTGTGAGCTCTCTTCCAACCAAAAGAAGAAACTCAAGCGGGATAGTTTGGATTTTTATTGGGATGATCCGTACTTGTTTAAAATTTGCACGGATGGTGTGATTAGAAGATGTGTCCCGGAAGGTGAACAGTTGAGCATATTGGAGGCTTGTCACTCCTCCCCCTATGGTGGCCATCATGGAGGGGTGAGGACGGATTCAAAGGTCTTGAGTTGCGGTTTTTATTGGCCGACTTTGTTTAAGGATGCTAGTGATTTGGTAAAGAGATGTGATGCATGCCAAAGAGCCAGCGGAATTTCAAAAAGGGATGAGATGCCTCTCAATATGATTCTTGAGGTGGATATTTTTGATGTTTGGGGCATCGATTTCATGGGTCCTTTCGTGAGCTCTTGTGGGAACACTTATATTCTCGTGGTGGTGGACTATGTCTCAAAGTGGGTTGAAGCCGTGGCTTTACCCAACAATGAAGCCCGGAGTGTTGTGGCATTCTTGAAAAAGAGTATCTTCACAAGGTTTGGCACCCCTTGTGCTATCATTAGTGATGGGGGGTCTCACTTTTGCAACAAGGCTTTCGACTCATTGCTTGCCAAGTATGGAGTAAATCACAAAGTGACCACCCCCTATCATCCTCAAGCTAGTGGTCAAGTGGAAGTCTCCAACCGAGAAATAAAGAGTATCTTGTCTAAGACGATCAATGCTAATAGGACCGATTGGTCGAAAAAGTTGGATGACGCTTTATGGGCGTACCGGACGGCTTACAAAACCCCAATTGGTATGTCCCCGTATCGGTTGGTGTTTGGGAAAGCTTGCCATCTTCGGTGGAATTGGAGCACAAAGCTAAGTGGGCTTTGAGAAAGTTGAACTTGGAATGGGATGTTGTAGTGAATCTCCGTGTTGAGCAACTTAACGAGCTTGATGAGTTTAGATTTCATGCCTACTCCAACTCGTCCTTGTATAAGGACAAGATGAAGTATCTTCACGACAAATATGCTCGGGAAAAGGAATTCAAAGTTGGTGATATGGTTCTTCTTTTCAACTCCTGGTTACGTCTGTTTCAAGGAAAGCTCAAATCAAAGTGGAGTGGGCCATTTGAAGTTGTGTTTGTGAGCCCATTTGGTGCTCTTGATCTAAGGAACAAGAATGGTGAAATATTCAGAGTCATTGGACATCGTGTGAAGCATTATCTTGGGAAGATTTATGATAGCCACGTGGTGGCTATGGTACATTTCAAATGATGTGTTGGTAACCCGCGTCGTGCCGCGACGTTAAATCAGGCGCTTCTTGGGAGGCAACCCATGTCTTTTTCTTTCTCTTTGATTTTCTTTGTAGTTTAGGATTTTTGAGCTAATTGGTTGTGAGATGTTGCAGGGATTGTGTTGATGCAGTGCAAAATAAGTTGGAACAAAGTGAACAGTCTCTGAAGTTTGCCAGTGCGGCCGCGGTCACCTTAGCGCGGTCCGCACTGGCATGGTCCAAATGTGTTGCTCTCTGAAGTTTTCCACCGCGGCCGCATTCCCTTTAGTGCAGTCCGCGGTGGGCCTCCTCGGCCGTGGTCTCTTTTGTGCGGTCCGCGGAGGCTGCCTATTGAAGCTTCAATGGAACAAATCCAGCGCGGTCCGCGGTCGCTTTTGTGCGGCCGCGCTGGTAGGTGAGTACTAGGTCCCACGGTTTGTCTATAAATAGACTCCAAGGGTCACCTTTTACCCTTTTCGACCCCTGAACTCCCAGAGCCCAAAAATTACTGTTCCTCTTTGCTGAGTCCATAATTCTTGCATAAGATTATCTAATTGCACTTCATCTTTTACGTCCGGTAATGTTTCACTCATCTCTTGTTCAATTAGTGGTTAATTTTTGTTTTATTTTCTTACATTTAGCCTATAACTTTGAAAGTACAAAAGGGGGGGGGGGGTGAATTGTAGATAACTAAAGTTAATCGTTAACAAGTTGACTTAAAACTTAAGTAGTCGACTAAATATGGCAATCTTGCAGATATAGTAATTCGAGGTAATAAGCAGAAAGTAAATGCAAAAATTTAAAGACACCAGGAATTTTTATACTGGTTCGGATTCAATGTGAATCCTAATCCAGTCCCCTTGGGTTGCAAGGGATTTCTCTTCAAGTGAATAAGTTTTCTTTCGAGTACAGATTTGATGTATGTCGCTCAGTTTCTCTAGCACTCGTTTGATACAATGCCTCACCAGTTGTATGCCCTCTTTCTATCCCTGACTTGTTACACAGCAGATCTATATAGGCTACTATGCTTGTTTGCAGTAGAATGAAGAGAGTTATTTTGGTTTGATCAAAGTATACTAAGGATGGAGTTACACTGTGAATTTATACAAGGATCAATGGTGAAGGTTTGTCAACCCAAGGGTTTTGATCCTTGGAAAGAGTTGATTCTTTCCAAGAATAAAGAACTATCCGTTGCTTCTCTTCAGACCTTTTCCTTCGGCAGATAACGGGTTTGACAGGATTCTTCCTTGATTGTTGGACCTTCCAATCTTGACCGCCGTCCGGATCTTCTAGCTTCAATAGTTCTTCAGTGATTTGATCGGACTCGTCAATCACAGATTGCGTTGAATCTTTATTCCATTATGGCAGATTTGATTTCCTAAAATCATGGAGCTAATCCTGATTTGCTGATGTAGTACTGTTTCTTTCCTTGTACATCGTAAGTATTTCAGGCAGCTTCCCTTCTGAATGATTTCCTTCCTTGTTCGACATAGCCGTTCCAATAGTTCCTTTTTACTTCTTTGAACTCCTGCACATGCATATTAATTGCATCATTAAAATATGATCTAACAATAAGAACCGATGATTTAATCTTCCGTGTATAAGCTAAACTCTATACACTAAATCATCTACTATATAAGTAAAGGACACAAACGAATGTATGACTATTTAAAACTTTATTAAAATTGAATAAACAATTGTTCCATAATAAATACTATATCCAAACCAGAATTCATGGTTAATAGTATATATCCCAACATAAATAAAAATAATTTCAGAATAAAATTTAATATCATCGTATTTCTTGTTTGGTTATTAATCCTGAGACAAGTTATTACAAGATTAAAAATAATATCGGAATAACTTATACATGCCAGAAGGTGAAATAGTAATTCCAGGATAAGTTATCCTAGAATAAAGTAGTAAAATTGATAATCTCATAATTAATACGACATATCAAATATTTTGTATAAAGCAAATACAAAATAAAAGGCAATTTGAAGTTTTAAATAGTCATTTAGAATGGATCTCCAATATTGTACTTGTTGCACTTTCTAAATGTAAAATTATACACATTTCATACTCCTATTTCTTACATGCAACAGAAAAGCCCCGCAAAAGAAGGAAAACTAACGGAATTGCACATTGAAGTGATTTGGTAAAACATGTCTCTCTCATCGCTTCCCCCAAACCCTACTCCGCCGCATTCCTTCCCACCATTGGCCGTCGGAGACCACTCTGGAAATCGGCTAGCTCTCCTTATCAACCCCGCTGATCCAGTTGCAACATCAACAAACTATGCAGCAGCAGTTGGAGGACGAACGACTAGAGGAATGAAGAAATTAATTAGGCTTGAACCCAGTCCCTATGAATTTGTGGATGGGAAGGCCAGGGTGACTTTTACCAAAGAGGAAGATGACTTACTGGCAGAGAAGTGCAGACTTACGGTGGTAGGTAAGTTCCCTCGAACTCGTCCCCAAATCGATAAACTCAGAGATGAGTTTAAGCGGCTTGTGCCTCTGAAAGGATCTTTCAAGATTGGTGTCAAGGATTGGAGGCACGTTTTTATTGATTTCACAGATGAAGAAGATTTTAAGAGATTCTATAGCAGACGCTCAATGCCAATCTGTGGAATGCTAATGAGAGTTAGGAGATGGACGCGTGATTTCAAGGCAGACATGGAATCCATCTTGACACCGATATGGGTGACACTACCAGACCTCCCATGGCATTACCATGATTGGCCAGCATTAGAGAGAATTCTAGATCCAATTGGAACTTTGATTGCCTTGGACAAAGCTACGCTTGCTCGCACTAGACCGACAACGGCCAAAGCTCGAATTGAAATTGACTTGACTCGACCTAGGATCAACGAGGTTGAAGTCGCATTGATTGATAATACAGGAGATATTCAAATCTTCCTTCAACCAGTTGAGTACGAGCAAGTTCCGAACTTTTGCTGTTTTTGCAAAATGCAAGGACACTCAGACAATGAGTGTAGGATGCAACTGTCTAAGGATACTTTATAAGGTCCGTCTAAAGAAGGAAAGCTGAAGGAAGTTGTGCAGCATGATAATAAAAAGAAAGAAGAATGGGTGGAAGTTACGAACTCTAAAAAGAATGCTTCTGGTAAGAAGAAGCAGAATCAAGAAAAAGAATGTGACAATACACATACTCTAAAGGCCCAAGGAACTCGACATAATGCAGTAACTTCACTAAAACTTAGCAATGATTTCAGTCCCATGGAGGTCATTGATTCAGAAAATCAAGTGATTAGTGAAGACACGCCAATGCAAGGAGATAAGGAAACGGAGGAAGCCTCATTGATGATAATGCAAAACCATGCGAATGGGACTAATGAGTTTGTAGATGTCCCTGCTTCACTGATAGTTAGTGGAAATAGCGATGGTTTGGCAAGGAAGAAACATAAGAAAGGAAAGAAGACTAAGAACGAGGAATTAAAAACTTCTTCGAATAAAATGTCAAAAAAAGGGAGAAAGAGGAGTAATCAAGCGCCTAAACAGATGGAAGAACAATTGCAAGCAATAGGGCAAGAATTGGTTACTATATCTGAGCATCAAACCAGAAAGTTAAATTCCAAGAAAAAGGCAGAAGTTCAAGTCCAAGGCCACCTTGCAAGGACTGCTTGAATCTGACCTGCCGGAGCATAATGGTGGAGATATGGCTTTTCCAGTATTGAATTTAGAGGGTAGGAAATCTCCAGGTGAGGGTCAGAGATGCATGTTGAATACAGAAATAGAACTTGCCGTCCAGGCAGAGACTCTTGGGATGTACTCAAAGTTGGGATCTATTGTGCCAAGTGATGATAGGGTGCAAAACACAATGTTGACACAAGTTGATGAAAGAAGAAACATAAATAATCTAAATGAAGATATGCTCCAACTACAGGATGTAGAAGTCGAGGCCAGGTCAGATGATGAATATGCAAGAAGACCTCATAGATTATTAAATTTCGAGGATGAAGACTCTTCACATAGTGTACAAGATCGGATAGCAAAGTTTAACAATCTTTCTCCGAGAGTATCACGAGGGGCTGGTGGAGCAATTACTACAGGGCCTGCACCTAAGGCCCCAAAAACAAATAAGAAGAAGACAAGCACTTTAACCCCTGATGTTTCTCATGATTAGTTTATTATCATGGAATATTAGGGGCATGAAGGCCCAAAAAACTTCTGAGAGACTCAAAACTCTCATACTTCAACATCATCTTACATTCATTGCATTACAAGAACCCATGACAACGTCTATAAGACGTTATCAGACACAACTTGGGGTCCAACATAGTTTTTTTAACTGCAACAACAAAATATGGCTTTTTTGGACAGATGACCACGTAGTGAATATTGTGGAAGATACTGAACAACAGGTAACATGCCAGATTAGTCAACACATGAGTTCTATGCCATTGTATGGACAGTAGTGTATGCAAAGTGCAAGGCTCACTTACGACTGCAGTTATGGGAAGAGTTGAGAGGTATAGCAAGCAGAATTCAAGGTGCCTGGGGAGTGGTTGATGACTTCAATGTGATCACCGATTGTACAGAGAAGAAAGGTGGCAGACCTTATAGATTAGAAAAAAATGTTGATTTTCTATCTTGTATTGATGATTGTGGGCTTCAAGATGCAGGTTTTTATGGTTCTATGTACACATGGAGCGACAATAGAGGACCCCCTAATACCATATGGAAGAGGCTAGATAGGTTGCTGTTTAATATGGAATGGTCTGATGAATTCTCAGAAACTTCAGTGGAACATCTAGCTAGAGTTTGTTCAGATCATGCACCTCTGCTACTCAACATGAGAAAAGTAATCACTACCTATCCAAAATATTTTAAATTTCTAGACTTCTGGACTAAACATGAAGAGTTTCTTTCCGTAGTTCTAGAGGAGTGGCAGGAACCTATACATGGTAATGCTTCACTAAAAGATTGAGTTGTTGGTCGTGTGAAGCATTTGGTGATATATATGAAGAACCAAAAAGTCTTGAAAAGAAGATAAAAGACTTGGAAGAATTACATATTGTTGATACTACATCTGCGCATAGGTCTGAATTGAACGAAGCAAAGGCTAAATATGTGTAGTTTCTGAAAATACAAGATGAGGTATTGAGACAAAAAGCAAAAGCGCAGTGGATTGAGGAAGGAGATAAAAACACCTCATACTTTCATAGTGTCATAAAAGGAAGAAGGAGAAGATTATCAATAGAAAAGATACAAGATGAAAATGGACAATGAAAATAAGGGGAGAGTGAAATTGCACAAGCTGCTATAAACCATTTTCAAAATTTTTTTAATCATGGTGCTGGTTCAAATGACTTCTCTGCATTAGAGTGTATCAATCCAAGAGTGACAGATGAAGAAAATGAGATGTTAACTGCCTTGCCCACCTTAGAGGAAATCAGAGAAAGTGTTTTTTCAATTGATCCGACTAGTGCACCAGGTCCACATGGGTTAAATGCTCTATTTTTTCAAAAATGTTGGACTATTATTTCTGATGATATACACAATGCAGTTTTGGCCTTCTTTGAGGGTGCCACCATTCCTAGATTCTTCTCTCATACTTGTCTGGTCATGCTGCCAAAGCTAGAGTTCCCACAGAAATTGTCAGAACTCAGACCCATCAGTTTATGCAATGTGTCAAGTAAGATAATATCCAAGATACTGAATGCTAGGTTGGCTCAAATATTGCCCAAGATCATCTCAGGAACCAGTCAGGCTTTATCAAGGGGAGACTGATTTCAGAGAACATAATGCTAGCCCAGGAGATCATAAACGAAATCCCAAAATGAAAGAAATGGAGTAATGTAGTCATGAAATTAGATATGGCCAAGGCATATGATAGAGTAGCTTGGTCGTATCTTTATCAGGTAATGAGGAAGTTAGGCTTCTCAAAGAAATGGGTAGATTTGATTCGAAGGCATATCTCATGTAACTGGTACTCTATTATTGTGAATGGTCAGCGACACGGTTTTTTCAAATCAGAGAATGGACTGTGACAGGGAGATTGCATCTCACCTTCATTATTTGTTATATGTGCTGAATTCCTGTCTATTATGCTGAACAATCTACATAACAATAAAGACTTCACTGGTTTCTCTATGTCTGTCACACCTCCTTTTTCACTACTACACCCCCGTGAGAGTATAATAAAGGGAGTTATTTCCAACTTGAAGTGACAATCAAAACGGGATTTATTATTAATATTCAGAGTCTCCACTTGGGAGATTAATGGTGTCCCAAGTCACCGGTTGAATCCCGATCCGAGGAAATTATGACTCTGTTAACGGTCCACGAACCAGAACTCCAAGTAAGGAATCTTGTTAACCCGGGAGAAGGTATTAGGCATTCCCGGGTTCCGTGGTTCTAGCACGGTCGCTCAACTATTGTATTTGCTTTTATCTTATTTTAAAAAAAAACCATATTCTAACCTATGTGCCTTTTATTTTAACCGCTTTTATTTTATGTCCTTTTAATAAGAATTGCAACGTCGTGAAAATGCATTTCTAACCACGTCGCACCAGTGCACCCGTGATTGTCAACACATTCCGACTCCGTTGAGATTTGGATTTGGGTCACATAAATGTGCACCCGAGTTTAGGAAAGTATATTATTAAAATACGCGCCTAAAGCAACTACGCTTTTATTATCTTTGGGGAAAACCGTGAAATTCGCTAAGCGGTTCACCCGAATTCTAAGTATTTTATAACATCTATTGAGGGCCCCGTGATTTTGCATTTTTATTGGCGAGGCTCATCTCACTTTATTATTTAAAAGGCAACCTAAAGAAACTACGATTCTTCTTTTAAGTCTTGTCTCTAAACGACCTTAATTAATTAGCAATGATGTATTTTCAGTGTCTTGGGCCTCAAAGCTGGCCCTAAACAAATTCAACCGTACTCATAAGAACAAAGCTGCCCAAACATGGGCCCTGTACAAGCAAATTCCAGGCCCAACTGGAGTTGCGTCAATTTGAGCGGCTACTGAACTTTACCAATTGATAATTCAGAAACTAAGCACTCTGTCCAGAATGCTAAGGGCCCAACACTTTGGGCCTAATGTTAGAACAGTTGGCCCAGATATGATTAAATATAACCAGGTATAACTGAGGAACATAGCTTCAGGGTCGAACCCAGGCAGGGACGGCTTGAGTGTAAATCCAAACGTCCCAGCCTTCCCAATATGATTACCAAATTATGCAATTACTCGCGTTTTCTGGGATTCGATGGTAGTAATAGTCTAATTGCTAGTTCAGTTAAAACAAACAACTATGGTGAGCTCCATTTGGATTAATGCTATGCTACCAATATTCAATCAAGCATTCAGCTCATGATAATCGTGCACGTCTACTTTTAACAGTTCATACACAATATTCAGCTACTAAGAAATTGATCTACAGCTAATTCTAAACATCAGCGGTCCAGTTATACAGTCCAATTAATACAACCATGAATATTCAATCAAACAGTAATCGAGCTATCTAGACTTAATAAGATGTCAAATTGAAATTCCAGGGCAGCACACAAGCCTCAATTGTATTTCCATATTCATCAAATGCAGTTGCATCAATATAGGCTGGAAATATGTACCTGGAAGACAGAATGTAAGCAAATGAGGATTCACAGCAAAGAAAAATCAGAGGAACAACACAGCAGTACAAGCAGCAGCGAATGATAGTTTCCAACAGCAACAACACAGAAAATTCAACCCAGGAATAGACCAGTGATCCCGGTATCAAATGGAATTGAGAGACTGCACACAGTAGCACCAAAATAGACCCAAGACTGACTTGCTTGGACTCCAAACCCAACCGAAAATCAAAACAAGACTACTTCTGACCTTCAACTACAAGAAATTGAGTTAAACAATGCAAACCAACCATTAAACTTGGAATTGACCTAAGAGATTGAATAAACAGTATTCCTTTTTTTTTTGGATTTTTGTTTTGTAATTTCCTATTATTTTTGGTTTTCGAATTTTGAATTTCTGCTTTCAAATCTGGGGACTGAAGAGTACTTTTGAGGAGGGGGGAATTTTTTAGGCCTCTCCAAACTTGTGAATCAAGGCAAATGAATGCCTATTTATAGGTGAACTTAGGATCCAATTTCAGATTTTTTCCTTTACCCATTAGTCCCTGTTTTAATTCTATTTTTTTATCCTTTATTTTCTGACTTGTCACACAAGTAACTACCCTAAGTTTACTGAAATCTGCACTATAGTCCATCCTAGAAGGTTCTATGCCCATTACAATTCCTATTCTACCCTTACTTTACTTCAACAATTACCAATCTTAATGAAACTACCCTTTTCCATGCCTAAACTACCCTTTGAACCCTCTCGGAATGAGCTAAACCAGACCATCCTAAACTAAAACCTAACAATGCTAATTAATGCTAAACACTGAATTAAGGCATTACTAATGATAACAACTGATTAAACGAGACTAACTGACCAGACTAACTCAAACATTAGAACAAAAATTAAAACCAGCAAATCCTAAACAGAACTGACTAAGACGACTAATGAAGAATTATGACAATGAACCATAAACTGAAAGCAAGCATTTAGCAGGACAGATTCAAAACGAAAAGAAAATTAAAACTAAAACCTAAGGTTTAACAAAACAGGATTAAATCAAGCCAACAAAATTAAACTAAAGCTAAGGACAATTACAAGAACAAGATGAAAACACATGCATAATCAAAGACAGAATCGAACAAAACTTACTGATTTTGAGCATTCGACTGACCATGGGACGAACTCTGACCGGCTATATGTTGTTTGAATCCTCTGGGATTCTTGACACGTAACATCCCTAATCGTGTGTTTTCAACAGAAAACACGTGATTAGGGAAATTACGGTCCAAAATCCCCAAGATTTCTGAGTTAGGGTTCTGCCGGAATTTAGGATTTAAAATTTGTAATGTTCCGGGCAGATTCGAGACAAGTGGCTATGGGGGTTGGGTAGAGGAGACTCAGATGAACCTAGGGTGTCAATTTGGGACTATTTGGCATACTTTGGGTCTTGGCCGGAAAATATTCAAACTGAGATTCGACCAATTCAAGGCAGATTCGAGAAAAACTAACCGGGGATTTGGCTAGGGAAAGGGGAAAGGGACCTAGGGTGTTAATTTGGGGTGATTTGGAAGGAGTTGGGTCATGGCCGGAAAAGTTTAGATTTGATATTCGACGAGATTGGCTATGATTCGAGGGAGCTGAGGGCGTGATTGGAAAGAGGGGAGAACAGTGGTTCTAGGGTGTAATTTTGGTGGCCATCGGAGCATCGCCGCCGNTGATTATAGGCTCTCCTTGATCCAAATGATAGTTTGAACAATTCCATAACCTACCAGTGATATGATCCCTAGTTAACCCTTTTGAGCCTTAGACCTTTTTCTTTCAAGAACCATGATACAAGCCTATACCCGTTCTAAAAGATACCCTCTTGACACCCGATCTTTCCTTTAGCACATGGAAAAAGTATAAGTTTGGGGGGAGAGATGAGGATTGCAACAAAGTGGTAAAAAGGCACAAAATGAAGAAAAGGAAAGGCAAGGAAAAAGAAAGAAAATCAAAAAGACAAAAAGAAAGTTCAATATGAAAAAGAATAAAAAGGGATTCAAAGAAAAGCAAAGAATGAAAGGTGTGGAAACTTGAAAAAGGAGAAAATGTGTGAAATGCCTAAGAAAGAGTGACAGTGTGTCTCTCTAACCCCTTAGAAAGAAGTGAAAATGACTCAAAGAGTCAAGTGAATGGATGCCAAATGAATCAAAAGAAGTGCTTAAGGAAGATGGAACCTACTTAGACCAAAGCATGTCCTACCCTGAACCAAAAGCCTTCATAATGTCTCCACAAAAGCCCTATATGATCTTGAGTTGAATGAAGCTTACATTAGTGGATACTCACATAAGGGGCAAGCATATGGTACCTAGAGCCGGACTTGTGGCTTTTTCTTGAGAGAGATGAGTGAATTCCCATTATCCTCGCTCTGAGTGCCACTATCTTAAAGGTGAGGATTGCTTAGGGAGAGTTGAGGATGTGTGAGTTTGGGTTCCATAATGACCAAAGTAATTGAAAGAGTTCTTTGATGTGTCGAGTCAACTCTTGATGCTCTTGTGCCGCACTTGATCCATGGTTTTTAAAAGAGTAAATGTGTTAATGATTCATGTGTATTGAGGGCAATTGTTAGTCCCAATTGAGGCTAGTTGAGGTCACTTTAGGACAGCTGAAATTTTTCTTGGACTTTCTCTTAAGGAGTGGGTCTTATTTTGTTTGCTTGAGGACAAGCAAAAGCTTAAGTTTGGGGGAGTTGATAACTAGGGATTTTGACGCATTTTATACTCCTTCTTGCTTATGCTTTGATCAAATATTCATACAAAATAGTCCCAAAAGGCTTACAAGTTGTGCTTGATTGCAGGTTTGATCAACAAAGTGACAAAATGTCAAAGATCGGCTCAAAAGGAGTGAAACTTGCACAAGTGCCAAAGACAAGGCAAGCTCAGGCAGAACAGGCCCAGTGCGGCCGCACACCACTTTGTGCGGTCCGCACTGGGAGATTTAGAGAGTTGAATTTCAGGCTTCAAGGAAGTGCAGCCGCACCATTTTGTGCGTCCGCACTGAAGGCAACGCGGCCGCAGTCCATTCTCGGCGGTCCGCGGTGCCAAGATTCAGAGAGGATGATTTTTCAAGTTTTGAAGCCTGTGCGGTCCGCGGTCAACTTTGCACGGACCGCAGTAGAAGCCTCCATGGCCGCGGTCCATTCTGTGCAGTCCGCGAAGCCCAAGTTCAGAGAGATCAATTTTGAAGACCAAAGCCTAGTGCGGACCGCGGTCCATTTTGTGCGGTCCGCACTAATCCCGCAGGGGCAATTTTGTCCAGATTTTTCGGCTTAGTATAAATAGATTCTTTTTCCATTTTTAGGGCATCAGATATTGTAATACGCAAGCGGCGCTCGTGGGTCGACTTTTCTTAGCCATTTTGGGCATTTTTACTTACTTTTCATCATTGAATCTTTGTATTTAGCTTAGCAATTAATTAATATGAGTTCATCTTCATCTATTTCTTGTTTTTCTTCTTTGAATATGAGTAGCTAGACCCCATATCTAGGGTTGTGGCTCAACCCTAGTGTGGGTAATTGATGGGTCTTGTATTTTAGGGCTAATTTGACTATGGGTGTTTGTTATTTGGGCCAATTTCATGGTTAATTTCTGAATTAGTGGTTGCAAACACTAGTTTGTGTTGAGTTGACTTAAGCTCTTCTTGAGAAAGAGAGCCTAAGTCTCCGAAATTGGTCCAACAATGAATTGGGGCGTACTCAAGAGATTGATAGCCCCAATTAAAGGTTTAAACCTCGAGAGAGTAATACCCGAATTGAACCCTAGTTGCTTGAGCAAAATTGCATACCCAATTGGTCTTGAGAAAGCCAATTCGGGCAAAATCACTCGAACCACCGAGAGGTGTAGAGTGGGTAAACTCGTGCAATGGTTATAACATACTCCCCAAATATGTCAAATGTACCTTAGATTCGAGTACCCGTCAATTGACCACCTAGGCGGTAGTCACCACCCTAGTGCCCTTTACACTATTTGAACAACCCGTAGCATTTAACCCTTAGCTTAATTTACAATTTGTAGTTTGTTAAAGGTAGAATTATTAAGAAAACCCCAAAAATGAATAAAAGTGTAATTAAGAACGCATACGCAATCCTAATCTAAATAGATACTCGATTCCAATCCTAGCTCTCTGTGGATATTGATCCCGACCCAAAATCGGGTAAAAGCTGTTGCGACCCTCTCTTGCTACTTATTAGTAGTGCGGAGTTGGCAGCGATCAGAGATCTATCAGCACATTTGCAATATCCTTCGGAAATGTCAACTATCGCAAAACAACCCATCCACCATTTTGGGTTACACTAACCCCAGCCGGATCATGATATCTCGTCCTTCTCTTAAACCATATCTGTTATCTCCCATAGGGCATAACTGAGATGGGTGTGGCCAATTATACATACCTCTGTTACAGTTGAAGGTTACTCAAAATGCTTATATTTCTCTACCTGAATTGTAATACTAATAATCTTCATTAACTTGGTGCCTCGTACCCTTCTTCGCCTTGCTTCTTTTACTTGTTCAAACTTGTACCTTCTGATTCTCTCATTGTTTTTTACCATATGGATGGATAGATATTCATGTCCTAGGGCTCCTTATCAATAAGCTTACACATCTTAGTACACACATGATCTGCTCAATACCTCACATATAGTCATCATAAACATGATACAAAATCGAGTTCATCTGACTCAACCCTTCCAAACCACATTCAATCTCTTACCAACTGTCTTTCTGGATGTAGGTATCATTATATTACGAATAATATAGAATTCAGGAGTTTGAATTCTTACAAATGAGCTCTACCACACGATCTATAGTAAGAAGAAAGATTGACAGTCCTAAATGCCCTGTAGCCTCCTGCTTATAAGTGTGGTGCACAACACACCCATTAACAAGACTTTACTTATTCTGTGAAAAACTGCCCCTCTTTTTGGACCCAAGTCTTGCTTGCAGGCCGATCCAGGTAGAAGACATTGTCAGTTGGGGAGTTTGGCTGGGGCGGCACATCTGTAAAAAGATAACGCAGGTGTCCTTAGATGAGATCAACGAGAATAGAAATCTCATGTGGAACAGAAGGGTAAAGCTCGTTTGATTCTAATTTCCAGTACAAATACAAGCCGTGAAAGCGTGGCCTAACTATCCTTTAGACCTTCGGAATTCGAAGCTAGAGGTGTCAGAAAAGTTACCACAGGGATAACTGGCTTGTGGCAGCCAAGCATTCATAGCGAAGTTGCTTTTTGATCCTTCGATGTCGTCTCTTCCTATCATTGTGAAGCAGAATTCACCAAGTGTTAGATTATTCACCCACCAATAGGGAACGTTAGCTGGGTTTAGACCGTCATGAGACAAGTTAGTTTTACCCTACTGATGATAGTATCGCAATAGTAATTCAACCTAGTATGAGAGGAACCATTGATTCGCACAATTGGTCATCACGCTTGGTTAAAAAGCCAGTGGCGCGAAGCTACTGTGCAAGGGATTATGACTGAACGCCTCTTAGTCAGAATCCGGGCTGAAAGCGACGCATGCACCCGTCGTCCGCTTGCTGACCTGCAATAGGGGCCTTTGGCCCCCAAGGGCACGTGTCGTTAGCTAAGTCATCGCGGTGGAAGAGCCGCGATGGCTGCCTTGAAGTACAATTTCCATCGAGCAGCGGGTATAATCCTTTGCAGATGACTTAAATACGCGACGAGGTATCGTAAGTGGTAGAGTGGCCTTGATGCCACGATCCACTGAGATTCAGCCCTTTTTCGCTCTGATTCGTCCCTCCCCCTCCAATCCAATCAATTTATAACTTTTTCGAAAAGAGGTTTACCCCTTCCTTGATGCTATATTATGTGCCAAGTGTTGGAAAATTGAATAAGTCCTCAAGACCTTGGGACGTATACTATTTGTGTATTAACTGGCCAATGTGACTTGACACTTAGTCATGTCGAGGGAAAGGCTTGCCTATGATGCTAAACCCCATTTCACTAGTAGAGGTTTTTTGGAGCGTCGCATGCGATGCCAAGGCACAAGCCAAGAGTGATGTGCCAATACAATGCCACAAATAGAGGTTTTTCGAGGTGTCGCATGTAATGCCAAGGCACAAGCCAAGAGTGATGTGCCAATATAATGCCGCAAATAAAGGTTTTTCGAGGCATCGCATGCGAGGGCAAGGCTATGTCAATGGCTCGAGGCCGGGCATAGCAGGCTTCCATGGCACGATGCAGTAGCGAGAGAGGTCGAAGCAGCTTTTACCCGATTTAGGGTCGGGATCGATTTCCTCAGGGAGCTAGATATTGGAGTTGGGTGTCTAGCTAAAGTGGAGTTGTATATTTGCTCCAAATTGCACTTCTACACATTTTTGGTTTTAATTATGATTCTAATTTTATAAACTACAATGCTCAATGAAACTACTATAAGCTAGGATTAAACTATTGCGAGTTGTTCAAATGATTAAAAGACACTAGGGTAGTGACTTTCGCCTAGGTGGTCAATTGACGGATTCTTGAGTCTAAAGCTAAATTGACACGTTTGGGGAGTATGATATAACCATTGCTCGATTCTACTCACTCTATACCTCTCGGTAGTTCGAGTGATTTTGCCCGAATTGGCTTTCTCAAGACCAATTGGGTATACAAATTTGCACAAGCAATTAAGGTTCAAGTCGGGTGTTACGATCTCTCGGTTTAACCCTTTAATTGGGGCTATCAATTCTCTTGAGTACGCCTCAGTTCCTTGTTGGACTAATTTTAGAGACTTGGGCTCTCTTTCTCAAGAAGAGCAAAAGTCAACTAAACACAAACTAGTGTTTGCAACCACAAATTCATCAATAAAACATGAAATTAGCCCAAATATCAAACACCCATAGTCAATCAAGCCCTAAAATACTAGACCCATCAATTACCCACACTAGGGTTGAGCCACAACCCTAACTGATGGGTCTAGCTACTCATAATTAGAGAGAAAAACAAAGAAATAGAAGAAGATAAACTCATAATAATTAATTACTAAGAAGAACTTGAAGATTCAATGGTAAAATTAAGCTAAATTTTCTCAAAACAGCAAAATAACCCAAGTCACGAGCGCAGCTCTACGTACAAAAGTATTTGCCTGACCTAAAAATGGATAAGAAGCTATTTATACTAAGCTAACAAATCTGGACAAAAATACCCCTGCGGGGTTAGTGCGGACCGCACAAAATCACGTGCGGCCGCTCTAGGGCTCTGACTTGACAAAACTGCTCTCTGTACTTGGGCAATGCAGACCGCACAGAATCGAGTGTGGCCGTGTGGCTTCTAGTACGGTCCGCATGAAATGGAGCGCGGACTGCATTGGTCTTCAAACCTGGATTTGGCAACTCTCTGAATCTTCTTTCTACGTACAGCACTAAATCAAGTGTGGCCGCATTGATCCTAGTGCGGACCGCACAAAACCTCGTGCGACCGCATTGTCTTTTAGCCTGAATGTCAGCCTCTCTGAACCTCACTTGTGCGGATCGCACAGAATGGTGTGCGGCCGCACTGGCCCTGTTTTGCCTGAGCTTTGTCTTTGTCTTCGTACTTGTGCAAGTTTCACTCCTTTTTGAGCTGATCTTTGACACCTTGTCACCTTGTTGATCAAACCTGCAATCAAGCACAACTTGTGAGCCTTTTGGACTATTTTGTATACATTTCTAATCAAAACTTGAGCATGAAGGAGTGTAAAATGCATCATATTCCCTAGTTATCACAGGGCGTGGCCATGCCACGACGCAGGGCATGGCAGGCCGTGGCCATGGCACGATGCAGGGCATATCAAGGACATCGGCGCGTGGCAGGGCATGGCCATGGCACAACGCAAGGCATGGCAGGGCATGGCCATGGCACAACACAGGGCATGGCAGGGCGTGGCCATGGCACGACGCAGGGCATGGCAGGGCATTGCTATGGCACGATGCATGGCATGGCAGGGCATGGCAAGGCGTGGCTGTGGCACAACGCAGGGCATGATAGGGCATGGAACAGCGTGGCTATGGCTCGACGTAGGGCATGGTAGGGTGTGGCCAAGGCACAACGTCGGGCGAGACCATGGCCTGAAGTCGATGTGGCAGGGCATGGCCATGGCATAAGGCAGGACGTAGCCATGGCACTACGTCGGTCTTGGCAGGGCGTGGCCTTGGCACGATGTCGGGCGTGGCCATGGCACGACATCGAGCATGGCAGGGCGTGGCCATGGCACGACGCAAGGCATTTCAATGGCACGATATTCGGCGTGGCAGGGCTAGCCATGGCACGATGTCGGGCGTGGCAGTGTATGGCCATGGCACGACGTCGGGCGTGGCCATGACACGACGTAGGGCATGGCAGGGCGTGGCCATAGCATGACGCAGAGCATGGCAGGGTCTGGAAGGGCGTAGCCATGGCCCAACACAAGGCGTGGCCATGGCCCGACGCAGGCGTGGCAGGACAGGGCCATGGCCCGACGCAGGGCGTGGTAGGACAGGTCCATGGCATGTTGCAGGGCAGGGCAGGACGTGGCCATGGCACGGCGTTTGTGCGTGGCCATGGCATAACATTAGGTGTGACCAAGGCACACAGTCGGGCATGGCCATGGCACGACGTCGGACGTGGCAGGGCGTAGCCATGGCCCGACGTCAAATGAGGTAGGACGTGGCCATGGCACGAGGCAGGACGTGACTATGGCACGACGTCGGACGTGGTAGGGCGTGGCTATGGCATGAGGCATGACGTGACCATGGAATGACGTTGGACGCGGCCATGGCACGATGTCGGACGTGACAATTGCATGAAGTTGGCCACGGCCATGGCACGACGATGGGCGTGGCAGGGCATGGCCATGGCTCGACATTGGACGAGGCAGGACGTGGCCATGGCACGAGGTGAGACGTGGCCATAGCACGACATCGGAAGTGGAAGGGCGTGGCCATGGCACGAGGCGGGACGTGGCCATGGCACGGCGTTGGGCGTGGCAGGCCGTGGCCATGGGCTGATGTCGGACGCGGCCATGGAACGATGTCGAACGTGACCATTGCACGAAGTCAGGCATCGCCATGGCACGACGTCGGACGTGGCAGGGTGTGGCCATGGCCCGACGACAGGCGAGGCTGGACGTGGTCATGGCATGAGGCAGGACGTGACCACAGCACGATGTCGGACGTGGCAGGGCGTGGCCATGGCATGAGGTAAGACGTGGTCATGGCACGAAGTCGGGCATGGCCATGGCACGACGTCAGACGTGGCAGGGTGTGGCCATGGCCCGACATTAAACGAGGCAGGATGTGGTCATGGCACGAGGCAGGACGTGACCATGGCATGATGTCGGACGTGGCAGGGCGTGGCCATTGCACGAGGTAGGACGTGTCCATGGCACAGCATCGGGCGTGGCAAGGCGTGGCCATGACCCAACGTCGGACGCGGCCATGGCACGATATCGGATCCGGTAGGGCGTGGCCATGGCACGACGTCGGGTGTGGCAGGCCACCATGACACGGGGTAGGACGTGGCCATGGCACGGCGTCGGACGTGGCAGGGCATGGCTATGGCACGACGTCGGACATGGCAGGGCGTAGCCATGGCATGACGTCGGACGCGGCAGGCCGCCATGGCACGAAGCAGAACATGGCCATGGCGCGACGCAGGGCAAGGCCATGGCACAACGCAGGGCATGGCCATCGCACGATGCAGAGCGTGGCAGGGCGTGGCCATGGTACAACGTCAGGCATGGCAAGGCGTGACCGTGGCACGATGCAGTGCGTGGAAGTGACACGGTGCAGTGCAAGGCAATGGTTGATATTTTTCAACCGTAATCTTTGCCTTGCTAGTTGTGACATCAACCTTCTTTGCAACACTTTTGGTCAACATCATATCATCAACCTTAACCTCCTTTGAGACGTAATTCTTTAAGTAGAATTTTGCATTGGCAAAGTATGATTCAGCCTCGGTAAAGGGCTTATCATCAGCAACTATCATCTTTTCAACCCCATCTTCACAGTACTTTAAGCATTGATGGTAGGTGGATGAGACCACTTTGTTCTCGTGTATCCATGGCCTTCCTAACAAGATATTGTATGAGGTCTTGTTGCTACACGCAAATATACGTGGTCGTACAAGTAATAAAATGATAAGTCAAGTGTCGAACCCACAGAGACTTGTATCAACTACCCACTAATATCACCAATATTGTTATTTAGTCAAGCTAAAATCAAGTTCAAGAATGTGATTATACTAAATTATAATTCTAAGTAATAACTAAATTATCAAGCAGTAAAATGATTGTTATGTATTCAATAGAGACAAATATTCCAGGGTTGTGATCGATTTACCAATCATATTGTGTTCTAGTTAACTCTCCCTCTCATACAATTCACTCGTGGTTGCTAATTAATCGATAATTGCTCTCATAGCCTTCTCCCGAAGTACTACTCGCCTATTCAAAATAGATTAACGCCTATATTCCTATGAAATCAATCTATTAAGAACGCATTAAGATTATGATATTTAATTAAGCACGGTGACTAGGTATACTCCTATCCTAACCACAAATCCGCCCCCCTAAGAGTTAAGATCGTGCTCTCTTCAAATCTTCTCTAATCTAAACACGGCTTTCCCAAACATAGCATAGATAGTAAATAGAACCTAACTGCTGGCCAGACAATTAAGCAATTAATCACAGAATTGAAGAAACAACCATATAGTAGTGAATTATAATCAAGGTTAAGTCAATGTTAAACAACAATATTCATGGCTAAATCACAACCCCAGAACAATGGGTTTTTAGCCACTCATGATAATAGCAAACAATTTCATAAGTGTTGAATAATTGAAAATACTAGAAAAAGATGAAGAAAACTGAGATCTCTCCGCTTCCGAATGTTTCTCATGTGTATTTTCCCTTTAAAGTGGCATCCCCCCCTTCACAAATAAGTTTAGTCTTGATTTTATACGTGTTGGGTAGGTCTAGAGCCGAAATAACCGTGTCCCCGGCGAATTTGGAGAAAACTCACGCCACTGGCGCCCTGCTCAGCGCCAGGCGCCCTCCATGGCGCTGCCAATTTAGAGTTTTTGTTTCTGGCGCCACAGGTAGGGCTAGGCGCTGCCTGTGGTGCTGCAAATTCCAATTTTCCTATTTTCGTCCGTTTTGGCTCAAATTTCGCACATTTCGCCCCCGATTACTCTCGGATCATTCCTACACATAAAAACATCTCAAATTAATATAAATCAACACATTTCACATCCTAAATCCACGAAACAAAAGTAAAATATGAGGCGATATACATACAAATATATATACTTTAAGTTAAACATCAGGTCTTTTCATCGATCACGTGCATATTTATTTCTAACAAATCTCTCATATTTATTTCCAATTTGATAGCCCCTATAGTTCTTCACTCCCCTTGATTGAACCCTTGAATCATCAAACGACTTTCACATAGTTCATCCATCGGTATGCCAAGCTCTTTGACAGTACGAATTGGGAGAATATTGATGCCAGATCCATCATCAATTAAAATTATACTTATTCTCTACTCAAGAACAAATCCAACCATAAATATCGGACTATTATGGGGTGTTTTACCAAGCAAATGATCATCATTAGTAAATGTGATTTTTGTATCACAAGTGTCCACTTCTTGAGAGAGATGCTCAGTGAGTTTTTCAGACAAGAGAGGTCCCAACAATGATGCCTCTTCCTTCTTTGTCTCTTCTTTATCTACCTTACAGCATGAGGCCTTGATATACTCACAGGAAGCTTGCGGGCGTAACCAGCTTGGCAAGAATTCATCAAATGTCACTGGACAATGTAGCCTTTGATAGTGATTCTCCGCCATTTTTTCTTTCTTCCAATTCTTCTTTATCATTTTCTTCTGGGGTCTTTTCACCATTTTCCCTCTAGTCAACTGCTTATTTGACTCCCTTTATGAATTTTCTCGTTAGGTCTTCACTGAAGGATTGTCCACCTTCTCAAGCCTCTCTACCATACCCTTAGAAAGTGACAACGGATGACTTCCGTTACTAAATGGAAGAACTTTTCAAACTAGTTGATAGTTGTTCCCTAGTTGCACCCCACAATGGGTTCTATGAGTCAGGGGTTGGGTGAATTCAATAATAGACGCCTGTTGGCATTCCACCCTTCCTTCTCCTTTCAGGAATTTTATTCGTAATACAACGATACCTACATCCAGAAAGACAGTTGGTAAGAGATTGAATGTGGCTGTGGAAGAGCTGATCAGAAGAACTCGATTTTGCATCATGCTTACGATGAGTAAATGTGAGGTCTTCAGCAGATCATGTGTGTACTAAAACGTGAATGTCATGCCCCGAACCTGGGGAGCAAGAACGCACTCGGTGCCTCACCTAACCTTGCATACCAACTTGTGACTAAGGCAATTTGAACATATAATGTCATACTTTGGCCATGGGGCCACATTGCAAGACAAATTGCGAAGTAAAATATAAAACTGAACGGAAACTAACGCTGACTAAACATCAATATAACGCTGGGCCGATAAGGCCGTCATAACTACTGCAGCTGACAAACCAACAAAATATACATACAAGGCCTACAAGCCCAACATACTGCACTAACTAACAAGATATGTCTACAAGCCTCTACTGATAGATGTACTGTGATCGGAACAGGGCCCCGACCTACCCATAACATATATACATATATACACAAGATGTACATAAAACTCTAGACCCGGCAACTCCGAAGGACGTGGAGCTTACCGATCAGGCTGAACTCGGGCAACACCTACTGAGGAGGTCTACCCGTCTGTCTGTCTGAACCTGCAAGCATGAAATGCAGCACCCCCAGAAAAGGGACGTCAGTATGAAATAATGTACCGAGTATGTAAGGCAATAAAATAACTTAAATCTGAAACTAAACTGATAATATGATAACTGAAAGTAACTGGGAGTCAAAGGTGATCTGGAGATATACTTACCTGCTGATACTGACTCAACTCTCTCAATATAGTAAGTAAAATAAATGTCCAGCCATATAAGGCTAGGAACGTGTAACTGCTCCGTCGTAGTAGGCTCGCTCATAAGCGCTCGGCCATACTAGGCTCTGTATCTCGACCATTCTGGGCTCGCTCATAGGCACTCGGCCACAGTAGGCTCGGTATATAACTTACTATATGATCAGAGGTTGCCCAATAGGGGCCTGCCCACCGATTATATCTCGGTGGTGGTGAAACTGTAATACTGTATATATATATATATATATATATATATATATATATATATATATATATATATATATATATATATATAGAACCTCTGCTCTCTTGACTGGAAGAAGACAATACTTAACTAAATATAAAATTCTGATAAGGGGGAATACTGTAACATATGAAACTAGGATAATGTACATAAGTTCAGTAATACGAACTTCTCTTTATGCCTCATATCAAACTCACGTAGTTACGGGATCATACCAAAATGAAGGAAAGGTTTAGCCTTAACATACCTTATCACAATCTTTCCAATCACCAAGTTGAACTCGCCTCTTCGCACCTTAATCTACAACAACGATAATAATACTATCATTTAAGTTACGCAAGGTCCAACTATCGCACAACAAACGACAAGCTTATTTTGTATTAAAACGGGCAGCATCCCCCTATAGTCCTTACTTCCTCCAAATTCAAGATAACACCAACAACACATGAACACAACAATAACAACATATATACATTATTTTCCAGCCTTATATACACCATAAAATACTACAAAACAGCCCAACACACCCCAATCACTTCATGCACAAAACGACCACCGTAGTAAAGTCAAACGAGCCGGAAATGTTACGAAGAACGACCAGCCCACCACCCTGAATTTATATGGTATTTTTCCACACCCTTCCTCCTCCAAAACACCACAAAAAAGTAGTAAAACATGCAGCCCAACAGCAACACAAAACAGTCCACTACAAGTGAATAACTCAAACTCACGGCTTCCGATCACCGTCCCATGAGTTATTACAAGTATAGAACGACTCGCCATGAATTTACAGAAGAAAAATGGATGAAATATAGCAGTAAAGTTACCTTATTTGTTGGATAACTCAGATCCTCTCTTGGTTCTTCAAACTCTAGATTTTTACCCCTAATTAGAACTTGAAAGGGAGAGAAAATCAATTAGGGTTTGTGGAAAATTTTTGGGAGGATTTTTGCAGAGCTTATGTATGGTTATTATGCCCTATTTTCAGTCTAATATATGAAGAAAATAGGCCTTTAAAATACCTCTTTGGATGACCCGAAATGGACCCTTTTTGGGCTCTCATTTAAGCAAGTAGGTGACACACCTACTTGTCACCTAGCCGTCTGTACAGTCTCGCAAAAATGCCCATATCTCTCTACTCTGATGTCGTATTGACAAACGGTTTAATATGTTAAAAAATAAACTCATATATCTTCAATTTGATGGGTGGAACACCCCATAACTTAAGTATATTGGGAAAAAATCGCAGTCACATTTGACGTAAATTTTCAGTAAAACTTATGAACGTAACTTGTGATGACTTTCATCGACTTTTGTTCCACAACTAACTTGACTTCAAAACATAACATACGACTATTATACGACTAGCATAATTCATAACATAACCTCCTTATTATGTTAATCACCCTAGTCTCACCCCAAAAGTACATGTTATAACATTCCTAACTTGTCGACTTTCGACGAAATATTATTTTCTTCAATTACTTAGCTTCTGAACCTTCCAACCCTCTTTGTACTTGTTGTTCATGATCAAAAATATTTTTAACCTCCGAGGTAATATGATTAACTTACTTTATATACTTTCAAATATTATCTCATTTTTGGTCCTACATTAGTTTGCTTATGACGCACTTTACGTACGAAAATATAGGGTGTAATAGTGAAAGCTTCTTGATAAGGAACCATAAGGCATGGATATATATATCCACCTATATGGTAAAAGCTATAAGATAATCAGAAGGTAGATATAACTTTTAACAATTAACAGAAGCAAGGTGAAGGAGGGTACGAAGTACCCAGTTAGTGGAGATTATCAGTATTTAAAATTCAAGCAGAGAAATATAAGAATTCTAAGTTACCTTTAGCAGTAACGGAGTTATGTACAATTGGTCACACTATCTCAGCTATGCCCTATGGGAGCTAACAGATATAGTTTAAGAGAAGGATGGAATATCAGGATGCAGCTGGGGTTAGAGTAACCCAAAATGGTGGATGGATTGTTAGCGTTAGATGACATTTCTGAAGGATATTGTAAACGTGATAATAGTTCCCTTTGTGAGACACCCAGCGGTGCAGAGGGACGAGATTGGTAAAAGTAATAGTGTCATTTTTGGTATCATATGTTCTTTTGATGTTTCTACAACATGATTTATGTATGTGGTCAACGAGGACATGTGCATTGGTACGTGTCACACGGTTGCTTATGTAGCTAGCATATGTCATTGGCCGTGGTCTATGTCGCTGGCTTTATCATTGAGCATGACCTATGCCGTTGCCCTATGTCTTCAGGTGCAACCTATGATGTTGGACTATGTCGCTGGGGGCGGTGAATGTTTGTGGCCCGTAGCAAGGCACTTCAAGATTACTGTTTTTAGTTGGCATATGGTGCCCAATGGGCAAGTCGTCATGTAGTGTGGGACATGGTATCCTACACGGCCATTCCGTTTCACATTAATGGCATTTCCCAAACCACATTGCAATCAGATATCCCTTTATCTGATTCTTTTTGTATTTTGTGTATTTCTCAGAGATCTTGAGGGATAAAGAGAGGAAAGATAGTTTTACTATGTCAATATTGAGAAAATTGTATGTTATCTTGTTCAATTTGTTACCATAAACTTGTACAAAAATTTTATTCTTCTTTAGTAAAAATCTAAAAGGATTGCATGATGGAAATCTCGTGGTAATGCAACTTTTAATTTCAATTTTAATATTTGAAATTCTATTTAATAAAAAGGGGAAGATACTTTAGTAAACATTATTAAAGGTTAAAATTTTTTTAGTTATTGATAAAAATGTTAATTTGTGTTTGTTGTCTAGCTTGCTCCATTTAACTACTTTAATCTAGTGCCTCAACCACCATGGATCGAACCTCGATTGAAGCATTGAGTAGAGATTATAAGAGTAGAATAGAGATATGCCAAAGGTCTTGGTTGGGCGCATGGTGCACTAGTACATGGTACACGATGCAAGGCTGCATATTCCTCCAGGTCTTGGCAGTGCAAATGAATATCTAAAAGCATGGCCTCGTTTTCAGTATCATATGTTCTTTAGATGTTTTCACAACATGGTTTATGTATGTGATCAACTCGAGGACAGGTGAATTGGCACGCGTCACACTGTTGCTTATGTCCCTAGAATATGTCATCAGTCGTGGTCTATATCGCTTGCCTATATTGTTGAGTGCGACCTATGTTGTTGTCATATGTCTTCGGGCATCACCTTTGACGCTGGACTATGGCACTGGGTTGATTTATGTGTATGGCCCTTAGCAAGGCACTTCAAGGTTACTGTTTTTAGTCGGCCTATGGTGCCCAATGAGCAAGTCAGCATGTAGTGTGGGACATGGTAGCCTACACGACCATTTCGTGCTACATTACTGGTGCTCCCTAAACCACGTTGCACTCGGATATCCATTTGACGTGATTCTTTTTGTACTTTGCATATTCCTCGGAGATCTAGTGGGATAAGAGACGTAAGATGGTGTTATTTATGTTAGTATTGACAAAAGTGTATGTTATCCTGATCAATCTGTTCCCCTAAATTTATTCACAATTTTCATTCTTCTTTAGTAAAAAGCATCTGAAAGGATGGTATGGTGGAAATCTCATGATAATGTTGTTTTTAATTTCAATTTCAAAATTTGAAATTCAATTTAAGAAAAAGAGGTAGATACTTCTGTGAAAATTATTAAAGATAAAAAGTATGTACTTATTGGTAAGAATGTCAACTTGATCTCGTTGTCTAGGTAGCTCCATTTAACTACTTTGATTTAGTGCCTCAACCACCAGGGATCGAACCTTGATAGAAGCATTGAGTAGATATTATAGGGGTAGAATAAAGATATGCCAAAGGTCTTGGGTGGGCGCATGGTGCACTAGTGCATGGTACACGACGCATGGCTGCATATTCCTCCAGGTCTTGGATGGTCAAATGTAAACCTAAAAGCATGGCCTCGTTTTCGATATATTGATGTTTACATGACAAGATTTATGTATGTGGTCAACTCGAGGACAGATGCATTGGTACGTATCACATGATTGCTTATAATTCTAGCATATGTCATTTTTCATGGTCTATGTCGGTGGCCTTATCATTGAGCGTGACCTATGTCGTTGCACTATGCCTTAAGGTGCGCCCTATGATGTTGGACTATGTCACTAGGGGTGGTCTATGTGTATGGCCCTTAGCAAGTTACTTCAAGGTTACTATTGTTTAGTCGGCCTATAGTGCCCAGTGGACAAGTCAACTATTTTGTGTATTTCCCGGAGATCTAGAGGTATAATCTGACCTAAGATGGTGTTATTATGTCAGCATTGAGAAAATTTGCATTTTATCCTATTCAATTTGTTCTCCTAAATTTGTGCTCAATTTTTATTCTTCTTTAGTAAAAAGCAGATGATCTGAAAGGACTGTATGACGAAAATCCGTGGTAATGTTGTTTTTAATTTCAATTTCAAAATATGAAATTCAATTTAAGAAAAAGAGGTAGATACTTTAGTGAACATTATCAAAGATAAAAAGTTTGTACTTATTGGTAAAAATGTCAACTTGTGGTTGTTGTCTAGCTCTCTCCATTTAACTACTTTTATTTAGTGTCGTAACCACCAGGTATCAAACCTCGATAGGAACATTGAGTAGAGATTTATAGGAGTGGAATAGTGATATGCCAAAGGTCTTAATTGGGCACATGGTGCACTGGTGCATATAACACGACACATGGCTGTATATTCCTCCAGGTCTGGGCAGGCCAAATGTAAACCTAAAATCATGGCCTCATTTTCGGTATCATATATTCTATTGATGTTTGCATGTCATGGTTTATGTATGTGGTCAACACTAGGATAGGTGCATTGGTACTCACCACACGGTTGACTATGTCGCTAGCATATGTCATTGGTCGGGGTCTATGTTGCTGGCCTATATCGTTCATAGTGACCTATGTCGTTGTCCTATATCTTCGGCCATGACCTATGACGTTGGACTATGTCACTGGGTTGGTCTATGTCTATTGCCCTTAGCAAGGCACTTCAAGGTTACTGTTGTCAGTTGCCCTATGGTGCTCAGTGGGCAAGTCAGCATGTAGTGTGGGACTTGGCAGCCTGCACGACCATTTCGTGCTAGATTACTGGCGTTCTCCAAACCACGTTGCACTCGGATATCCGTTTTATGTGATACTTTTTATATTTTGAGTATTTCTCGGATATATAGTGGAATAAAGAGACGCAAAATGGCTTTACTGTGTCAATATTGAGAAAAGTACATGTTATCCTGCTCAATTTTTCCCCCTAAATTTGTGCACAATTTTCATTCTTCTTCAGTAAAATCAGATGATCTAAAGGGATTGTATGATGGGAATTTCGTGGTAATGATCTTTTTTATTTCCATTTCAATATTTGAAATTCAATTTAGGAAAACGAGGTAGATACTTTAGTGAACATTATTAAAGATAAAACTTTTCGACTTATTGGTAATAATGTCAACTTGTGTTTGTTGTCTAGTATGCTCCATTTAACTACTTTAATTTACTGCATCAACCACCAGGGATCGAACCTCGTAAAAGCATTGAGTAGAGATTATCGTAGTAGAATAGAGATATGCCAAAGGTCTTGGTTGGGCGCACAATGCACTGGTGCATGATACATGATGCATGGCTGCATATTCTTACAGGTCTTGGCAGGGCAAATGTAAACCTAAAAGCATGGCCTCGTTTTCTGTATCATATGTTCTTTGATGTGTGCAAGACATAGTATATGTATGTGGTCAACTCGAGGACACGTGGATTCGTATGCGTCACACGGTTGCTTATGTCGATAGTATATTAAATGGAGCATCGTTGCAAATGTTATCTTGCTAAGGGCCATAGACATTGACCGCCCCTAGTGACATAGTCCAACGTCATAGGACATGCCCGAAGACATAGGATAACAACATAGGTCGGGCTCAATGATATAGGCCTGCGACATAGAAAAAGACCAATGACATATGCCAGTAAAGTATCTACCTCCACTGCACCTGGAGCAACCAATAATATGGGTGTTCACTGGTATTGTTATCTCCCCCTTAGTGGTTTCACATGCCATGTTTAATCCATTCAAAACTCAGACTGCAGGCACGATTTGATCTTGTAGACTGAACTGTTCTACGACTATCGACCAGATGATGTTGGCCGAGCTACCTGGATAAATTAACGCACACTTAACTCAAGACTTATTTATGAGTATAGATATTACCAGTGCATCATTTTGGGGTTGCACGATCCCTTCTACGTCTTCGTCGTTAAAAGACAAAGTTCCCTCTGGTAAGTAAACTCGAGTCCGTTTTTCCCTTGTGATGGACACTTTGGTGCTCTTTAACATCGGCCCTTGAGGGACATCGATCCCACTGATGATCATATTAATGACGTGTTGAGGCTCTTCTCGTTCGGTCTTTTTGTTAGAATCCCTATTTCTAAAATGATTCTTGGCTCGGTCACTCAGGAATTCTCGAAAGTGTCCGTTGTTGAATAACCGGGCTACTTCCTCCCTCAACTGTCGGCAATCCTCTATTATGTGGCCAAGAGTGCCATGATATTTTAACATCTGGTTAGGGTCCCTTTGAGCTGGATCGGATTGTAGAGGTCAGGGCTATTTGGTGTCCTTGATGCGTCCGATAGCTGATACGATGGCAGCATCATCAATATTAATGTTATATTCTGATAACTTTGGTGCTTCTTTAGGCCCGATAGGCCTGTCCAAACCGTTCTTGCTCATGAGACCCTGAGTTCTCTAACCTCGATCATTTCTCCTTTCATTTCGCATAGAATTTCGTTCGGACCCACTATTTATTTGGTCACCATTGTACGGCTGGTATCAATCCCTGTTTGACCTCGGTTCATGTTCGATATCTCTCTTGACTCTATAGACGGGTCTGACAGGATAAATGGACCCGGAAGGAGCCCCAAGTTGATCATCCTCGACTCTGATTTTTTGATTGATATCGTTATGCACATCGGCCCAAGTAACAGCCGGATACTCTTTCAGATTATGCTTCAACTGCTGTGAAGCCACCGAGCTTCGAACATTGAGCCATGGGTGAAAGCTTGAACGACCCAATCATCAGCGACCGGTGGTAGATCCATCTGTTCTACTTGAAATTGGGACACAAACTCTATGAGCATTTCATTATCCTTCTGTTTACCTTGAAAAGGTCCGACTTCCTGGTCTCGACCTTGATATCCCCGGCGTGTGCTTTCACGATAGTCTGCAAGCATAGCAAACGAAGCAATAAAATTAGGAGATAAGTTGTGATACTATATCATAGCTCCCTTTGATAGGGTCTCTCCGAAGTTTTTCAGCAAGACAGATTCGACCTCATCGTCCTCCAAGTCTTTCCCTTTGATAGCCATGCATAGGAGGTAACATGCTCATTTGGGTCGGTCGTTCCGTTTTACTTAGGAATCTCGAGCATGTGGAACTTCTTAAGGATCGGCTTGGGAGCCGCATTCGGTGGAAAAGGCTTTTGCATGAACTTCTTGGAGTCCAAGCCCTTCAATATCGGCGGCGCTCCCGGGATTTGATCAACTCTGGAATAATAGGTTTCCACCTTCTTATCGTTTGCCTCGATTTTCTTCTCCCCCGACTCTATCCGTTTCGTTAGTTCTTCGAGCATCTTCATGATCTTCGGGTTGGTCCCTGACTCCTTCTCATTCGATCTCACTTAGAGTGGTTCATCTCTGTGGACAACTTCCCGAGATGGTTCGGGCTCAATCCTACTCGGCGCATAGCTCCAGTTCTGGAGTTGCATACACTTTTGTGGTAGTTTCTACTCCTATAATCTCTACTCAATGATTCTATCTAGGTTCCATCCCTGGTGGTTGAGGCATTAAATTAAAGTAGTTAAATGGAGCAAGCTAGACAACAAACACAAGTTGACATTTTTACCAATAAGTAGAAACTTTTTATCTTTAATAACGTTCACAAAAGTATCCACCTCTTTTTCACAAATTGAATTTCAAATATTGAAATTGAAATTAAAAAATGCATTACCATGAGATTCCCATCAAGCAATCCTTTTAGATCATCTGAGTTTTACTAAAGAAGAATGAAAACTGTGCACAAATTTAGAGGAACAAATTGAACAGGATAAATGTACCTTTCTCAATATTAACATAGTAGATCCATGTTTAGTCTTTTTATCCCACTAGATCTACGAGAAATACACAAAATAAGAAAGAACATGGTCAAACAGATACTCCAATGCAACATGGTTTAAGGAAAGCACATAATGTAGCATAGAATAGTCGTGTAGGCTACCATGTCCCACACTACATGCTTACTTGCCCACTGGCACCATAGGCCAACAACAATAACCTTGAAGTGCCTTGCTAAGGGCCATAGACATAGACCACCCCAATGACATAGTCCATCATCATAGGTCACACGTGGAGACATAGGACAACGACATAGGTCGCGCTCAACGATATAGGCCAGCGACATAGACCATGATCAATGACATATACTAGAGACAAAATTAACCGTGTGACGCATACCATTGCACTTGTCCTAGAGTTAACTACATACATAAACCATGTCGTGCAAACATATAAAAAAAATATGATACAAAAAAAAAAAACAAGGCCATGCTTTTAGGCATACATCTCCATACCAAGACCCGGGGAAATATGCAGCCATCCGTCGTGTACCATGCACCAGCGTCATAGGTCACGCCCGAAGACATAGGACAATGACATAGGTTGCAAGGTGGTCCGACAAAGACTTTTTCAAGCAAATCCCTAAGTTGTTCTTTCAACCCTCCCAGCTCTGGAGGCGCCATTCAATAAGAAGGAATAGATATCGGCTGAGTATCTGGTAATATGTCAATAGAAAACTGCTTGATTTTACTAAAGAAGATCAAAATTTGTGCACAAATTTAGGGGAACAAATTGAACAGGATAACATGCATTTTTCTCAATATTGACATAGTAAAACCATCTTGCATCTCTTTATCCCACTAGATCTGTGAGAATTACACATAGTAAAAGGATGGGTTTTACCTATTACGTTGTGCACCATAAACATGTGCACCATGCACTCAACCAAGCTGGAGTAGAACCTACATGTCTTCGAGTGTGACCTATCACGTTGGACTGTCGCTAGGGGGGGGTCAATGTCTATGGCCCTTAGCACGACACTTCAAGGTTACTATTTTTAGTCGGCCTATCGTGCCCAGTGGGAAATTCAGCATGTAGCGTGGGACATGGTAGCCTACACGACCATTCGGTGCTACATTATTGGCATTCCTGTCATGCCCCGACCTCGGGGAGTGTGACATGCGCTCGACCGAGAAATCCCTGTCAAGCAAGCCTACTTGATGCCTTCTACCAACCTTACCGATGAGAAACTTGAAATAAATTATAAGAGATATACGGGGAGTGGACAAGGAGTTAAATATCATGTTTCATTACTTTTAACAGCTGCATCGATGATTTCCAAAAGATTACAAAGTGGAACACTAAATAACTACATATTTATACTTTATTTCCCCAAATCAAAACACCACCCACACTATGTCTTCGGTGCCTCTAAATGAAACAGAAGACTAGTATGAAAGTGCTGGTAACAAGGCCTCGTCTATACCTCAAAATACAATTTACAAGGAGCAAAAGACACAAGACTCCGATAGGAAGTGGGGCTTACAG
This sequence comes from Nicotiana attenuata, assembly GCF_001879085.1. Taxonomy (NCBI): domain Eukaryota; kingdom Viridiplantae; phylum Streptophyta; class Magnoliopsida; order Solanales; family Solanaceae; genus Nicotiana; species Nicotiana attenuata. The sequence continues at coordinate 20,955,397 of NC_031998.1, forward strand.
AGTCGAATGAGAAGAGGGTGTACCACTATTAATGATCGATGCCGCCCGCTGTGGAACCACCTGCATCCATTAAAGATGCAGTGTCCCCGGCAAAAGGGACGTTAGTAACACAACACCACCATGTATGAGGATCGAGGATTGACATAGAAACACAATACCACCATGTGCGTGGCATGGCGTCCAATCTCCGCCTGATCGGTAAAGCCGTCTCGCAAAACTGTCGTGTGGTTCGACATAGTCCTTCCTAGTTATCAACGCATCCCAATTAGGGGGAATAATCTCAATACAATATAACAAGAACTTTTCCCTCAATCAATCCCTATAACGGCACATGTAGTTTCAGGCTTGGGCATTTGTAACCCAGCCCTCCTCGATGACCTAACGATACTCCCAAGAACATTAATCATATAAAAGAATCACATTCGTTTCATTGCCTTTCACACTTGCTTTCACTTTATTTGCACTCTTGGCCTCAAATGTAAATCATCATTCTTGGCACGATGGCCACAATTCACAATTCATAATTCACACTTTCAGTCTTTCATTTGACATGGACTATAAATCATTTAAAGGCTCTTAAAATCACCCAGGAAATAGTAGCTTCAGTTCATGAATACATAAGGGCTTAGAACATATTGTAAACATTTACAAATTAGAGCACAGTGATTTTAGCGTAACTAGGTACTGAGTTCATAATCGTTTGATGATTCGATCATACTCGGACTATTTTCCAAGGGAGAGCATGATATACATATAGAGAACTTGAGACATGATTTGAGTAATCAGATATTCGATAAGTCAAAATATTTATGATGATTTAGCACAATAAGGATGGGAGCTTGGTCAAACCATACATGGAATTCATAGGGAACTCATGGAAATTTGATTTATAGTAAGAGTTTAGCCAGCATACCTCGAGAAAGCTTCCCTTAGTATTACTACAACGTTTGAAGACTCCTAGCGACTTCAATCTATAGAGACATAATAAAATTGAGCCATAATAGGAAGGAGTTCATTGGTCCAGCTCAATTAGGCCTTTCATCGAACACTAGGTTTGCAAATTTTACTACAAGGTTCTATGGTGGCGATTCTTAACCCCGCAACCGATCCCCACATAAATAGCACAAATCATAGTTCAAGAACCTCCCCACGACCTTTATGGTACATTCATGCACAATGACAAACTCCCACTCTCAAGAATCATACTACCCACTACCTATATTCAACTAATATTGAAATTGAGAGCTAGGGATAGAACCTTACATCTTTAGTAGAAGATTTTGCAAGCTTTCCTTGTTGAATTTCCAAGGCTTGAGCAAGAAATTGAAGTAGAAGATGTTGGAGCTCCTCGTTCTCTCCCTACTTCGTCTGCTCTCTCTTAAAACGTCAGATTTTTCCCTCCCCAACGACCCCCTTATGTCTTTTATTAGATTTGGGTCGGGTTGTAAAATGCTCAAAATGGACCCTCTGAACCCAATATGTAATCGCAAAAAGCACCACATGACAGGTTTGAGGTCTGCAAAAAGGATCGTGAAATCATCCTCCAAAACTGGGGTGGCATGTTCAAGTATGCGTCAGATCTGCAGTCACAAAGTGGACCGTGAAATCTCCCTCAAGAAAATCCTCATGCTGGTTCTGCGATGGAAGAGCGGCCTGCAAAATGGTTATGCGGTCGCATACTGGACCGCAAAATAGACCTCAAAATTGATCTTCTACGGTTTCAATCCGCGGTGGATTCGAGACAATCAAAGGATGTGAATGTTGTGAATTGAAGCCGGAGCGAGAATTGCTCTTGTTTGTAGAATAGTTACCTCCCGAGTTACCTGCAAAAATTAAAACACGATATACGCGAATATATATAGTTATTGCAGAAATTTAAACATGATGCAAATTCCTTTTGGACCGTGAAAGTCGTCTTTTGGAAGATGAGGATGATGTACTTAGACCATGACATCCTGGGACATAAAGCATATGATAAGGGATTCACATGCCATGAAATGGTGTCCTTGGGCCATGAGGATGATGCCTCTAGACTATGACGCCTTTGAATAATGACATGCAGTTTTGAGAGATCATCCGGCCATGACATGATGTCTTTAGGCTATGATGATGATACCTTCAGAATATGACGCCTTCGGACAATGTGGCGATGTTTTAGCCTATAAAGTGCAAATATGTATCGATATCGGTCGTTTGATAGAGGGAAGAGGTGATTCTTAGTCACATGCAAGAACGAGACAACACGGCGCTTAGCCTTGTATGAGATGAGGGCAGTGCTTAGCCATGTGCAAGTAATGAGGGTAGTGCTTAACCCTATGCAAGGGAAGGAGATGTTTAGCCTTAAGCGATGTAGTGGAGGCAGTGGCTAGCCTCATACGATGTAGTGGAGACAATGCTCAATCTCACGCAGAGAAAGGCATCATTTATCCATATGCAATAATGGAGGCAGTGCTTAGCCTCATGAGACATAATGAGGGTAGTGTTTAGCCCTATGCAGAGAAAGGCAGAGTTTAGCCTTATGCAATTATGGAGGCAGTGCTTAGCCTCATTCAATGTAATGGAGGCAGTGCTTAGTCTCATGCAATATAATGAGGGCAGAGCTTATCCCTATGCAGAGAAAGGCAGCGTTTAGCCTTATGCAATAATGGAGGCAGTGCTTAGCCTCATGCAATGTAATGGAGGTAGTTCTTAGTCTCATGCATAGAAAAGCAGCGTGTAGCCTTATGCAATAATGGACGCAGTGCTTAGCCTCATGTGACGTAATGAGGGCAGTGCTTAGCACTATGCATAGAAAGGAAGCATTTAGCCTTATGCAATGATGGATGCAATTCTTAGGCTTATGCAAGTGCTTAGTCTCATTCAAAGAAATGAGGGTAGTTCTTATCCCTAATCATGGAAAGCGATGATTAGAAAAGTGATTCTTAGCTTGACGCATTTAGGCTCGGCAACATCTATCTATATGAAGAATGCGGTCCCATTGTAGATATGTTTGTTGTGCCTGCATCCAAAGAAAAAATTTATGTTCGGGGGAAGGTCAGTTCGTGCTTTCGATTCCTTATTTCGCCTTTGCTCCTGTTTTGACGCCTTGTTCTAGTCACCCTGGGTAACATCTGGCTATTACGGAAATGCAATTTTCGAAAATATGCATTTGCGGTAGATCATTTGTGAATAATGCAATTGTTTTAAAAGATAATGTACAAAAGTAATTATTTGGTCAAATCATGGGTCGTGACATGCTTTGAGACACTGCGTCCTCTGTAACTCGGAATTTGAGGATCCCCTCAAAATTCTGCCCCAGTTTAATGCATGCTTCCGGCGATACTCTTCTTGGCGATACTTAACGTAATGAGATTGATGAAAACTCAAGATCCTGCCCTAGTTTCTGACCGTAGAGGGGAATGAAGATTTTATTATGATGTAACCGAACCCATAGGGCTGCCTACATATCCCCTCTTAAATGGGAATCAGGTCAAGCATAGTTCATATAACATTAAAAGAAAGTGCAAATACAATCTCAAACGTAATATCTCTTGATGGAGTCCGAATTGATTGATTTTGGCCATATTTCTCCGTCCATCTCTTCAATCATAAGTGCTACTCCTATTAGTAGTCGGTTATCCGTGAAAGGACCTTGCCAGTAGGTGAAAATTTTTCCTTTTCTTCATCTTGATGCGGGAAGATCCGCTTCAACACCAAATGCCCAGAATCAATTGCCTCGGTCAAACTTTTTTGTTGAAAGCCCTTGCCATTGTATTCTGTTAGAGTTGACCGTGATATACCGCGTTCATCCTTTTACCGTCAATAAGAGCCAATTTCTCATACCGGCTCTATATCCATTTCGGGCCGTTAAGATCGACTTCTTGTATGATCCTTAAGGAAGGAATTTCCACTTTGGTGGGTATTACAGCTTCGGTACCATAGACCAGTATTTAGGGGGTTGCCCCAGTTGACGTGCGGAGCATGGTGCGGTATCCGAGAAGAGAAAACAGTAGCTTCTCGTGCCATTGCTTGTAGATGTCCACCATCTTCCTTAATATCTTCTTGATATTCTTGTTGGCGGCTTCCACGACTCCATTCATTTGTGGCCTATGTGTTGTAGAGTTCATGTGCTTTAGTTTGAATATTTCACACATAGTTTTTATCAGATCACTGTTGAGATTGGCAGCATTGTTGGTAATGGTTGACTCAGGTACTCTTAATCGGCAAATAGTACGATCTCGGACGAAGTCTGCTATGACTTTTTTAGTCACGGCTTTATAGGAACCGTCTTCAACCCATTTTTTGAAGTAATCTATGGCCACCAAGATGAATCTGTGTCCATTGGAAGCAGCGAGTTCAATATATACATATTTGATGCAGTATGTCTCCATAGTCATCCAAAAATACCCTGCCCTTAATATCTTATTAGCTAGAACGAACCCATTCATGTGAGGTCCGCAAGTTTTGGCATGTATCTTTTCGAGCAATCTAGACACCTCCTTGGCATCGACGCATCGTAGAAGTCCCAAGTCAGGAGTTCTTCTATACCATCAGAGTGAAAGGGTAGCTATCTCGACCTCGAACGGTGCCTTGGTTTGCACCACAATCGGCGAGAGGGTGACAGGAGATGTTTTGGGAGCGTCCTCCTCTCAGATAAGCCCGATGGATCCTTCCTAGTCCCATTTTTCATCAATTTCTATCACATTCACTCCCTTGCCCCTGTGGTCAAGATAAGGGTTATTACGGACATTCGGCGCGGACTCCTTTGCCTGTGTAGCGCTGGTGTCAATCAGTGTCTGGATATTATCTTACAACATGCGATACTTTTCAATAGCATGTCCCTTCATACCTAAATGATAGGCACACGTCTTGTTGGGGTAGACCCATTGAGAAGGATTTTCAATAGCCGCTGCAGGGATGGGGGTGACAAAACCAACGACCTTCAGGGTGTGTTTTGTATGAAGGAAAATATTTTCCTAGAAAATATTTTCATGGAAAATGAGTGGTTTTATCACTTATTTTCCCTTGTTTGTTTGTGAGTGAAAAACTTTTTCTGGAAAAGATTTTCTAGTGCTTCGTTAGAGAGTTGAAAATATTTGTTTAGGAAAATATTTTTTTATGCTACTCTCCTCACCCCTTTCCCCAAGTCCCCATGTTTCCCTTGCCCACCCCCCCCCACCAAATACCCAACGTTTTCAGGACTCTATTTTCTTTAACAATTTAATTATTCTTCTAAAAATTCATACAAATACTCCATAACTATAAAGAAAATACTCTTTTTTGGTTGAAAAAGAAAGTACTATTTCTACAACATGAAAATAAAGTTCTTTTTTGTTGACATGAAAATAATATTTTCTTATATCATGAAAAGAAAATACTCATTTGTTGAAATGAAAAAAACAATCTATATATAACATGAAAAGAAAGTACTATTAATAACATTCTTATTTAGGGTGGGGGTTGGGAGCAGGGGTTGGGAGGGTAAGGTGGATAAGGGGTTGGGTGGGTTGGTGGGGATGGGGAATTGAGTGGGGAAGATTGAAAAAGAGTTTTGGAAAATATTTTCCCTTCTTTTGGTAGGGAAAATATTTTCCTCCGGTTGGAGAAAAATATTTTCCAAAACATTTAAGCCAACCAAACATGGGAAAATTGAAAAATATTTTCCTTCGTACCAAACACACCCTCAGCCTCTCACATAGTTGGGCTATGGGTTCGGTGATCGGGGTGTATTGTCTGGGAGTTATGCAGTCAAAGTTTGGTTGTGGTATCGAGTAGTTTTGACGCGCGGGAGGAGATGAATGGTAATATGCAGGCTGGGTATTATAGGTATGGTAGGTGGTGGCGGGGTAATGGTAGTTTGGAGGTTAAGGTTGATATGTTGGTGGAGGTGTCTGATAGGTAAGGGGAGACTTAGGGCCATGGGCTACCATCACAGCACCCGCTTCCTTCTTCTTTGAAATACCTCCGGACTGTAAGGCTTAATTGGTGGCTTGCAATGCCTCAAAATTAGTCACCGTACCGCTCTTGATTCACTCTTCTATTCTTTCTCCTAGCTTGATGATGTCGGAGAACGTGTGATTCTCTATAACCATCAATCTTTCATAATACTGATCCTGAGCTCTGACAAAGAACTTGTTCATTTGTTCCTCTTCTAGTGGCGGCCTCACCTTGGCGGCCTCTGATCTCCAGCGAGTAGCATACTCACGGAAGATTTTTATTGGCTTCTTCTTGAGGTTCTAGATATAGAAAACGTCTGGCGCATTTTCTGTGTTGAACCTAAATCTATCCATAAAATCGCATGCCATGCTTACCCAGTTCATCCACTTCTTTGGATTCTTACTAATGTACCAGGATAAAGTATCCCCGGTGAGACTTCGCATGAACAGCTTCATGCGGATCTGTTCATTCTTGCCCACTCCTACAAGCTTATCGCAATAGGTTCTTAAATGCACCTTAGGATCAGCAGAGCCATCGAACATCTAAAACTTAGGAGGTTTGTACCCCTCCGGCAGTTCCACGTCTGGCTGGATACACAGGTCTTCATAATTTAGGCCCTTAATACCTTTTCCACCCTAAACACTCTGGACTCTTCTTGTCAACTTCTTTAGCTCTTCCATCATATTCTGGATGAGCAGGTCCTTCTCGGTTAGTTCTGGTATGTATAGACTTTGCTGCGGGGTATGTGGTAAGGTCTCCACGTATATCGGGTTGCCTTGGTGCGTTCCTGGGACTTGACTCTGAGGGATATGATAGGTGGTTGTTTGCGGGTATGGGGTCGTGTGATGGTGGTATTGGTGAGGGGTTTGTACTGGCGGAGGGTTATGGTTTTGAGGGGGTGCGGGATTGTGATATTAATGCGTTGCGGGAGGGTTTTGTGGAGCTAAGGGTTGTGGATTTTGGGTTCGTGTGCTTTGTAGTGGTGTTTGATTCTTGGTGGTGGTGTTATGATGGTTGATGTCGGGGACATTCAGAGTAAGAGAGAGGTTTGCGAGATTTCAAACCTGATGAAGCTCACCTTGTAGCTCCAAGATTTTTTGCTCCAATAGCAGGACCAACTCATTTTGTCGTGGCGTACTCCTTCCGTCTGAAGTTTCGTCATTCTTTTCTATGGTAGCGTTGTCCTTTGTACTCGGATATCTCGGCTTTCTCTTTCGAACTCTTCACTTTCATCTTAACACTTGCAGTTGGTTTCTCCTTTTTCGCCCCCGTTTCTACATTCATCTCAAAAGTCACAATCTCCTCACACACTCTAAGCATGAGTTTTCTCTCGTGTATATCTAATATCGCTCTACTCGTTGCTAAGAATGGTCTTCCTAGGATGAGGGGGACCTCCTTGTTCTCCTCCATCTTTACCACTATAAAATCTACAGGAAATACGAACTTATCTACCCGAATAAGACATCTTCCATTATCCCCGCGGGTATTAGAATTGTTTGATCTGCCAGCTGCAAATATATTAGTGCAGACCTTATTTCTCTAATCTCATTCTCTAGTTTCCTATAAATAGATAGAAGCATTAGATTAATTGAGGCACCAGAATCACATAAAGACTTATCAAATTTAATAGTGCCTAAAGAGCAAGGTATATTACAACTCCTTGGATCTCCACACTTTTGTGGGAGTTTATTTTGCAATATCGTGCTGCAATGCTCTGTGAGCTTGACCAGCTTGAAAGATATACACACTGGCTTGCTCGCTGACCTATGACGCTGGACTATGTCACAGTGGGTGTTTGAAAATTTATACCTCAAAGTTCAAACTTCAGGACATTGTATCCTAAAGTTCGAAAATTGTGTCCACAAGTTCGAATCTTATGTCCTGAATTTTAAATTAGTATACTTAGTTCAGAAATTCACGACACTTAGTCTTGAATTTCAAGTTAGCAGCTCAAAAATTCAGGATACTTAGTCTTGAAGTTTGGGTGAATTGGCTAATCTTTAAATATATTGTAAATTGTGAATATATTTTAAATAGCGAGCTTAAAAGTAATTATTGCTGCACTCCCCCACCCGAATCCTTTCCTGCGGAGTCTACCGTTTCTAACAACAATTCATAAAAGAAAAAAGAGAACAAAAGCAAAAGAGATTCAAAAATAGCCAAATTTACAAGTGGTAATTGAAAAATAGCCACAATTTCAAAAGTAATCGAAATTTAGCCACTTTTCATGTAAAGATAAATCTGAACAAAAATACTATTCAAAATCTGGAAAATATTCCAGCATAATATACTGGAGTTCCAGTATAATATACTCGACTCCGAGCATAATATACTAGACTTCCAGCATAATATATTGGAAGTTCATACGCAGGTGCTCCAATCTCGAGTATATTATGCTGGAAATTTTCGTGTTGCAGCAAAATAATGGTTATTTTTCAATTACCAGTCCGAAAACTGGCTCCCCCCCCCCCCAAACATGCCAGCCGATAAAGGCCCAACTTAAAGTTTTTTGGTAAAGATTGAACTGAACACTTGGTCCTTAAACCCTAGTAGTTTGCAAATTCTCCACATTTTGATAAACCCTATTGTATGGGTCGGAATCCGACCCCAAGATAATTAACCAAGCTAATCCCGTCTTAAGCTAATTCATGATTAATTAGTGGCACGACCACTCAGAATTAACGATATTCAACCAGCATCTGATTCGATCAGCAAGGCCATGGCCCATCCGCCACCATGAAGGCGAAATCCCAACGTGGTCACGGCCACTTATTGCCAGCTCACGAAGCTCACAGCTATAAATACCAAGAGAGGAAACCCTAGAAAGGGGGGCTTCTTCTTCTTTACTATTCAAGAGAGAGAGAAAGATAGAACGATATACATATTATGAGAGAGGAGAACACCATTGTAAGGCTCTGAACCTCTTCAAGGAGAGGCAGACCAAACCAATATTATCAATAAAGGCTTCTAATGTTTCTCCCCCTAACCCTGAGTACTTATTTTCGTTTCCTTCATTTGGTCCAACGGATTATTACGGTTTGCTATGATTTTCCCTTGATTTATTTATATTGTTTTATACTCATAAGGTATGTGATAACTTTTGAGTCAAACACCTATACCCTGCTTTTACTTCAAGAGAGACCTGTGTAGTGCACATTGCGTTCTGGGCAGGAGAGAGATGGGTAGTGATAGGGAAGTAGAGAAACCGGCACAGAAAGAGAAGGAGATAAAGAAGCTATTGGCTATAGCACCTATTGCTAAACCACTCGCTGGAACGAAACTCAGCAAACGCACCTTCAAACTCGTTAGGCGAGGTATACATAAACTTCTGCGGACTAGATATCTACCTCTTTTCATTTCCTGTTGTATGTATATCAGTACATTTGTTTAATTACCATTGGTCTGCTTTCAGCTACGGAACATAAGTGCTTGAAAAGAGGAGTTAAAGAAGTAGTGAAGAGTATTCGATGCAGAGGCGGACCCAGAATTTTTACACGACGGGGGCATATTATTCTGCTCAACCAGTGCCCCCTAAAGGTTTTAATGTTCAGGGTGTCAACTGCTTTAAATTAACCATTTTCAAAGTATATATACAGAACTTCATCCGAAATTTACGGGGTCCCGTGACCCCTCACCCATACACATGGGTCCGCCTCTGATTCGACGTGGTCACAAAGGGTAAGTCCATTGCTGTCTGCTCATCGCTTTCTTTCAATATCTATCAGGTTTAAAATATTTGTATTTGTGATTTGCCATATCATATACTACAAGCTTGTGAAAATCATTGCCTTTTGGAAATTGCAGATTGTGTGTTATAGCTGGAAACATTTCTCCAGTAGATGTCATTACCCACGTTCCAATCCTTTGTGAGGAATCTGACATACCATACATCTATGTTCCCTCAAAAGAAGTAAGCTGAATCTTCCCAAGCTTTGTAGGTGTTATCTTGCCACTTGCTATTGGCCAGTTACTTTTGCATTAAAACCATCACTTAGGGGTCGTTTGCTCGAGAAACAAGTTATCCTGAATTAATTATACCGGAATTGTTTTCCCACTCTTTCGTAGGGATAAAAATAACACTACAATCCCTGAGATAATTTTATCCCAACCAAACTTGAGATAAACTCAGATATTAATTATCCCTTATCCCTAGTACAAATGAGTCCTAAGAGTATTAATTTTCTGTTTGGTTACTTTCTGAGAGTAGGGAGGGGGTTTATTAAAAATGGCAATATAATGTGAGAGTGTTTGAAGGTCATGACTGTAAAAGCATTGTGTTTTCAGGATCTTGCAAATGCTGGAGCTACCAAGAGGCCAACTTGCTGCGTTTTGGTATTGACAAAGCCTACTAAGGGGGAACTTAACCAGGAAGATCAAGAGAAACTGAAAGAAGATTATGATCAAGTTGTATCAGAAATTCGTGAAACAACTTCATCGTTGTTTTGACGAACAGAATTATGATATCGGCTGTTTTACTTGAATTGCCCTGTACTTAGTTCTGCTAAATAGCAAGTAATTATCGAATATTAATCTCCAACTGCATCTGCGTGCGCCATTTCTTCTCTCCTTTCTAAATCTGATGCTGCAATTTATGTGCGCCTACCATCTGATCATCTATCTACACTCATGTCTGATCTGTGGCATGCTCATTAGAGATAATATTCAATCAGCGTAACTAGATAATCATGCAGCTATCTGTTGCATTTTGAATAAAGTAGCCGAAAGCTGACAAGTACAAGGCATAAGGAATGAAAGATCATTCAGTATTGCCCTTGAACGAAATACGAAAGGAGAATGTAATTAAAGTTACAAACTGGCCTTGCATACACGTTGGAAAAGAAACGAAACCAGTATCGTACTAGTTTCCTCAAATATACAGTTTATTTTGTTGTACAAAGTCATTTTCATCTCCATTCTCCAGCAACTGGAATTTCATATTAAATTATACCAATATTATTAATAATATATTCGTGAGTCAGCCCAGCTTAAAAACCAAACAGGAACTTTTAAGAAAAGCAACATGACTTCATTTCACTTTTTATCTTTTTCGAAAATTAACCTGACTAATGATTTCGAGAAAAAGTTTATCTTTTTCACAATATATATATATATATATATATAAATATAAATATATATATAAACAAAATGTGAATTTCCTATCAAAAGGACCTAAAAACTATTTATTATTATTGCTACTCAATTATTGATATCCTCTTTTTTTCTTTAAATCCTGAAGTCAGTCTGTTGGATCAACATTTTTCTCCTTTAAAATGCAGATAAAAATGCATGAGCTATCTCGGGTACAAGGACCAGATAGACATTTGGACAAGCATCCTAAACAAGGATTACAGCACCAATACCAGCCCTACTATATAATTACACTAATAATCCAAGAAGAAATACTCTCTCCATCTGCAAGAGACAATTATTGCATCCTCTTCATGTATTTGTGGTTCTTCAAAGATAACAAGGCTAAAATTATATACATTTATGCTATTATGTACATCTTCGAGTTAAACTGTTTCAGTAGCATTAGCTGAATATGTTATTTTTGAGATGACAAGGTCCTGAACAAGAAGATACCTACACCGCCAATAGCAAGAGTAAGAAGCAGAGGAACAGCAATTGATTCAATAACTTCAGCCATTCCTTCGGTCCTATCCGTTCTTCCTTGGCGAGATCTTTCTCCATTGAGTTCACGGAGGATGTTACTCAGATTGTCTATCTGGTGCATGATCTGACGTTGTGATCTCCCAATGAGAAGTACCTGCTCGCAAGATGGTTTGCATCAGAAGCATAATTGTCTAAATCAACTAACCCCTCAGTCCCAAGTTGTCCATTTTCTCGATCTTCTTGAGACAATTCCGTTAAACTTGGACTATGGTTCTTGTTAGAGAATCTTTTAGTACTTGGAAACATAGGTCATTAACTTCCAGTGCTATCTCTAGTAAGTATTATTTTCAAATGATGAATTATTCCACGATCGAGTTTACTCTAAAAGTTGGTCTAATAGATCAAAAGGCAAGATTTGGACAACAATTGGCTTAGAAAGTATATCAAAGTACCACAATGCCTCCTTTTGTCTCTGCTTAGTGTCAAAGATGAGCAGAAGATAATCTTAAAATACCTCTTCCATGAGAGAAGATTCCCTTGCCAATTGGGAAGCAGACGATGAATGAGGTAAAAGAGAACCAGTCAATGAGCCATTGCCTAACCCAGCCACAAAAAGAGAAGTAGGTGCAGATCCATTGCAAGCCTCAGCATGCACTGCCAAATTTTGTTGGCTGGCAGAAACTTTATTGACAGATATTTTTGAGTTTAGCTCTTCCATCCGAGATGTAAACTCATCCATTCGCTCACTCAGCGTGGAAATTTGTTCTGAAAGTTGAGAAACAACTCCCTGAAAAAAGCAATTCTTGAGTGATCGAGAGAGAACAGGAAAATGCAAGATTGAGATATTAAAAACAGCTAATCATAAGTGGGAGGTACTGGTAGCAATTAACTACTCCTCTGGTGTATAAGAAATGATGAAATTAAGCAGGAAGATGGAAAAGGGAAAACAGCATATGTAATATACTATTTCCTGTGCACAGTAACTTTATATTCCAGTTCTCTTTGCTGGTAAGACTCCACCAAGTTCTCCATACAGAAGTCATGAACTATCTTTTTGCAAAACGAATGGATCCTTGTATGACTAATAAAAAGATTAATAGGACTCGAATAAAAGTCCCTTTTCAAGATTAAAACAAACCAAATATGCTTTTTATACATCTATATGAATAATTGTAAATCATAAAAATAGACTCTCTTGCTGTTCTACATGACTATAAAAGGGATCCATCAGTTTTTTGCAGGCGTCTCCAGCCACCAGTACTCAGGGTTTGCCAGGAGATCATCATTTGGCTTTCTTTTCTAAAGCTATAAAGTCAATTTTGCTCTGGCAATTCTCAAAACCACAAAACCCAACTGTGTGCCTCTTTAACTCCTAATGGAGGACTCACTTCCTTCTGCTGATATGAAATCTTTCCAAAGGTTATGTTGGTTCGAGTTATGCCATAAGGAATATTTGAATTATTAAAACAAATTGACAGCCTATTACTTTGGTCAATGGTTGGGCTATGAGACATGGAGGTAGTCCCTAAGAGGAAAGAGTAGGAAAGGGTGAATGTATTCTTGAGTGTCGATAAAAACAATTACGAATCAATCATTGGTGTTCAGAAAATGATCTAAGTGAGTAGATGAAACACTCTCCTTTTCTTGGAGTAAAATATTATATTAGGGATAAGATTTTGCAATTTATGTCAAACAAATGCCCCAAAATAGGGAAAATATTTTCTAAAAGAAATTTCACAGAACACCAAGAGAAAAAACTGGAGATCAGTTCACGCACCAAAAATGCCTTCAATCTGTAGCAAAAATAGTGGAGACATTAAATTCTCACAAAAACCTGAACTTATTTCTCAGAATAGTTACCTGGTTAGCCATTGGTGCTGGAGAATCTGGAATTCTTCCATCATATCTTCTACTATTAACCGCAAGTTTTGTCAACTTGGACAGGTGTTTTTCTCGTTGTATTGAGTATGTATGTGGGATACCACTGCCAATAGTTGCAGGCGAACAGATGAAGATTTTTTCAGTCCATGACTTTTGCAGAAATAAGTAGGTGGTGGTTGTATCCAGACAGGGTAAAAACATCTAAATAATGGTGCAAGACGTATAGACTACTTTAAGCAGTAGTTAAGATAATAATTTAGCCTATGACCTACCGATTAAGAAACTTCGTTCTCCTATCTGCCGAGGCTCGGGATAAAGCTTCTCTAGGGCTTGAGACCAAATCATCGTCTATGCTCAGCTTTGTCTTCAGATCGTCTGGCAATGCCTGCACAGTCTGTAATGCTCAGAACCAGGAACATTGGAAAAGTTTGTATTTAGTTAAAATTGCTCTTACCATAACATCATTTAAAAGCTTCTCCAGCTGAATTTGTTCAATGTAAGTGCGAGGAATATATGAACCATCCAAACCCAGAGAGTCAGCAATAAATTTTACATATAATCGATCTCTTCCTTGCACCTTCATAAGGAAAAAATGGAAATTGTTAGAATAGTCATGTAAATAGGAGTAAATAAATAACCCTAATCCAATATATATTAGGAGTAGGACATGTTATGTGTGTATATATATAGGGCTCATTGTAACATATGAATATACATCAATAATATATTTTCTCCCGTGCTTTCTCACATGGTATCAGAGCTACGGTGTGAAATTTATCGTTGTGCATCATTCCAGCGATATCCGGGAAGAAAGAACTCAGTCACCGTGCAATTTTCCGGTGACCTAAGTGACTTATTGCGTCAAAGTCACTAATTAACAGTGTTGTGCAAAATCCAACACCACCACAAGGTTCCCAAGAGAGATCCGACCAAACCCCAGAAAAAATCACCGGAAAATAGCCAGCCACGCGCCGTCACGCGCCTGTCGGAACTCTGCCGCCGGCGGCGCGTCTGTCCCACGCGCCGGCGCGTGAGGCCTCTTCCGGCCATTTTTCGGCTTCGCTTCTTCAGGACAGTTGGATCGCCCTGCAATTCCGAGCCTGTCCATATTTTTATTTTTTAATTCCGACCACTTTGAGTTTTTCCGGCGACTACACTGATTTTTCCGGCAGCTACAGTACTTTTCCGGTTAACACAGTGTTTTCTTCATCTGTCTCAGAGAATTTTCAGTTGATTCTTTTTTGTTATTTAGTGATAATCCAACCATGTCTTTGGGAGTCGATGCTTTCGGGTCTAGAAACCCGAGTTCTGGCAGTTCCGGTGTTATGATTACCTCAGAACCTTTAATGGGAGGTTCAAACTACTTAGATTGGGCTTCATCTGTCGAGTTGTGGTGTAAAGGTCAAGGAGTTCAAGATCATTTAACAAAAAAGGCTAGCGAAGGTGATGAAAAGGCCAAAACACAGTGGGAGAAGGTCGATGCTCAGTTATGTAGTATCCTGTGGCGATCTATTGATTCCAAGTTGATGCCCTTGTTCCGTCCATTCCAGACATGTTATTTAGTTTGGGAAAAGGCTCGTAATCTATACACTAATGACATATCTCGTTTCTATGATGTAATATCGCGAATGACAAGCTTGAAGAAACAGGAATTAGATATGTCTACTTACTTGGGACAAGTTCAGGCAGTCATGGAAGAATTTGAGACGTTGATGCCAGTTTCTGC
>NC_031998.1:20971766-20990884 GCF_001879085.1 Nicotiana attenuata
TACAGCTCCACTACCTATAGCTCCAGTGTCACCACCGAGTCCAGTGCCACCACCTAGTCCAGTTCCACCAACTATAGCTCCAGTGCCACCACCTAGTCCAGTTCAACCTTCTACAGCTCCACCACTCCTGACTTATCATCGTCGTCCGCGCCCAGCATCAGGTCCAGCTGATTCACGTCCTGCACCTGACCCTGCTAATACTGCGGACTTGTCTCCTCTTAATCAACCGATAGCACTACGAAAAGGTATACGGTCCACACTTAATCTTAATCCTCATTATATCTGTTTAAGTTACCATCGTCTCTCATCATCCCATTGTGCATTTGTGTCATCTTTGTCCTCTGTTTCCATCCCTAAGTCTACAGGTGAAGCACTGTCTCATCCCGGATGGCGACAGGCAATGATTGACGAGATGTCTGCTTTACATACGAGTGGTACTTGGGAGCTCGTCCCTCTTCCTTCGGGTAAATCTACTGTTGGTTGTCGTTGGGTGTATGCAGTCAAGGTTGGTCCGGATGGTAAGGTTAATCGTCTTAAGGCTCGTCTTGTTGCCAAGGGATATACTCAGATATTTGGGCTCGATTACAGTGATACCTTCTCTCCTGTGGCTAAGATAGCATCAGTCCGCCTTTTTCTATCCATGGCTGATGTTCGCCATTGGCCTCTCTATCAGCTGGACATTAAGAATGCTTTTTTACACGATGACCTTGAGGATGAAGTTTATATGGAGCAACCACCTGGGTTTGTTGCTCAGGGGGAGTCTCGTGGCCTTGTATGTCGCTTGCGTCGGTCACTTTATGGTCTAAAGCAGTCTCCTCGAGCCTGGTTTGGTAAGTTCAGCACAGTTATTCGAGAATTTGGCATGATTCAGAGTGAAGCTGATCACTCTGTATTCTATCGGCATTCTGCCTCGAGTCTCTGTATTTATCTGGTGGTCTATGTTGACGACATTGTTATTACCGGCAATGACCAGGATGGTATTACTAAATTGAAGCAACATCTCTTGCAACACTTTCAGACAAAGGATTTGGGCAAACTAAAGTATTTTCTGGGTATTGAGGTCGCTCAGTCTAGCTCAGGTGTTGTGATCTCACAACGAAAGTATGCCTTAGATATTCTTGAAGAGACAGGAATGACAGGTTGTAGACCGATTGACACTCCGATGGATCCGAATTCTAAACTTATGCCAGGACAGGGGGAGCCTCTTAGCGATCATGCAAGATATAGACGGTTGGTTGGTAAATTAAATTACCTTACAGTGACAAGACCTGACATTTCCTTTTCAGTGAGTGTTGTGAGTCAGTTTATAGATTCTCCGTGTGATAGTCGATTGGGATGCAGTTGTTCGCATTCTTCGGTATATAAAATCAGCTCCAGGCAAAGGTTTATTGTTTGAGGGTCGAGGCCATGAGCAGATCGTTGGATACTCAGATGCTGATTGGGCAGGATCACCTTCTGATAGACGTTCTACGTCTGGATATTGTGTCTTGGTAGGAGGAAATTTGGTGTCCTGGAAGAGCAAGAAACAGAATGTGGTTGCTCGGTCTAGTGCAGAAGCAGAATATCGAGCGATGGCTATGGCGACATGTGAGCTAATTTGGATCAAACAGTTGCTCAAGGAGTTGAAATTTGGTGAGATTAGTCAGATGGGACTTGTGTGTGATAATCAAGCTGCTCTTCATATTGCGTCAAATCCAGTGTTCCATGAGAGAACTAAACACATTGAGATTGACTGTCACTTTGTTAGAGAAAAGATACTCTCGGGAGATATTGCTACAAAGTTTGTGAAGTCAAATGATCAGCTTGCAGATATTTTCACCAAGTCCCTCACTGGTCCTCGTATTAACTACATATGTAACAAGCTCGGTACATATGATTTATATGCACCAGCTTGAGGGGGAGTGTTAGAATAGTCATGTAAATAGGAGTAAATAAATAACCCTAATCCAATATATATTAGGAGTAGGACATGTTATGTGTGTATATATATAGGGCTCATTGTAACATATGAATATACATCAATAATATATTTTCTCCCGTGCTTTCTCACAGAAATAATGATAGCAATTAACTTCAGGCCAACAAATGACAGAACTGAGGAAGAGGAAACTCATTTCTAACAGACTTCACTTTTTTCCTTAAGTCGTCAGCGATTTGGAAATTTAAAACTGAACACACATATTCACCAGAAAATAGCTCCATAAAATTTTCTTCATTGATATTCGTTAGACTACTTCAACTGAAGTTTTAGGGAACTCCTCTTCCCCTTTTCATCATTTTCAGCATGCCTCATGTCACGTTTATAATTTATTGAATAAAAATAAAAAAAATTAATGTAAACACTCAAATGATATGATGACTGATGATCAAGCAAGTATCCAAACTGGATATTTCTCCTAAATACTATTCTTACAATTGTCTCAACCCCAGAAATGTTGCTTCCAGTAGATTAATAAAATGAAAGGTCAGTCAACTGTGCCATGCCAAGCCTCAAACCATTCAATTACCCACGGCTTAGCCGCATTCTAAGTCTATGCATTGGCTGGGTAAAGCCTTACAGAGATTCTCTAGGAGGTCAATGACACATATCTTTACCTGAATTCCAGATGAAATAAAATAAACCCAAATGCTCAAAACAGGAGACAGATAAAAAGACCCAAAAAAAAATAAAAAAATAAAAAATAATAATAATAATAAATAAATTCTGTTTTGCAAATCATTTAAAAGAAAAATCAAAATAAGATAAGGACGACTTAGTAATTTGTGACTGTCATACCTGAACGTACTGACGATTAAGTTGCTCCAACCAATCTGTTTTCACACAAACCTTGTCATCAGAGAAGATGTGGCTGCTCCTTTTCAAAATGGTCGCAATTGAATATCCTAATGCCATCAAACCACCAAGAAGTCGTACACTGACCTCAAAGGTGATTCTTGGTGATATAATGAAAGGACTATCTGTCACCCATTCCTGAAAGAAGTACATGAAAATCCTCAGATGATTCAAGATTACTATTTCTTGACATTCCGCACAATGCCTTCAAGAATTCAATAGATACCAATAATGTACCCAAAATAGGAAACACAGAAATAAATTCCAAAGTTGAAAGTTCTTGACTGCTCATTTATAGCAATGTAGCAAACAGAATAACAAGCTAAACTGCAGCATTTGACTTTGGTCACAGGTGAACTTGGATGCTCCTTCGAAGTATCTTCCTTATAAGTGAGTCAGGTGTCATCCACATTAGAATGACAAATAAGATCTGATTTATCTACGATTTTGGTACTACAACATCTAGTTTTCATCGTAAAAACAAGGTGCAGAAATGCTCTATCAGGGGAAGACAGATGCAAATAGAGCAAGATGGAGAGAGATTAGATTATGATAAGTCATATCAGCAAAATGTTAAAATGAAGTTAGTCACACAATAGACTGTATTCTATGTTTTAGTGTCCACATATCTATGACAGAACAGTAGGATTCTACTTAAAAGCCTTAATCTGTATTAGATTGATTGCTATATTTCTTCTGTCTGTATGATATGAAATAACTAAGGCCAGATTTCTCCAGCGAGCTCTATAACCATTAAAACCTAGAATTTAAAAGGTAGTTCATTCAGCATATACAAGAAAGACCAGCAATACATGCTGACAGCATTCTTGCTACTTCACTAATGGAATATATGCAATCGCAATCAAATAGATCATATGAAGGATCCAAGTAGCTTAACCAATATCAAGCAAATTTACCATCTGAAAATGACAAGACAAAAAAGGTGACAAGTAGTCCAACTATTACTAACTGATATGCTCAGCATGTAAACAAGGAATTTATCGGTCACACCTCAAACATAAGAGTGTACTTTCCATCCTTGTTCCTCATCCTAAGATATGATTGGCAAGCTTCAGGATCTTCACCAGGAGGTAGGAGATAAATATCATAAGTTTCCTCTGTAATTTCCTTGTGTTCATTTGAAAACACAGCCTTGATCTGGTCTACAGTCACAGTTTTTGTTGACTGTAATATATTTAGAAAGCATCAGTCCCAAAAGTTGTGCTTGCAGTTCACAAGTAACCTTGTAGTCACAATTTAAATGGAACGTAAAGAGAAAGGTCAAAATGTTAGACCTTTAAAACATATGTTGGGTTCTGAAATCCAGCGAACGGGTTAAACTTGTTGATAATTTTGATATGAGCTGTCTGTAGATCAGGCTCAATAAAGGCTTTGTACATAGGATACACCTGTTGGAAGAATGACGTACGGTTCATTGTACTTGGATGCCAAACTAAATGTATAAAGAAATTTGAAACGGATATGTCTTGCAATATATTATTAAAATAACAGAAACGGAACCGTTTCCGAAATTTGTTGGATTATCTCCTCGGGCTCTTGTCCAGCACGTTGAATGTCCCTGAGAACCCGTTTCACTAAGTCAAAGTGCACTCCACCCGTGACAGACACACGGAGATCTAGTAATGGCCTCAATTTTTCACTCAAAGCATATATCCCTTCAATTATAACAATTCGAGAGCTTGGAGCTTCAAGTGTTCTGTCAAATCAATGGTCAGAAAAAGTAATGGGATCAGAAAGAAGTAGAAAACGTGTGTTTTACATTGGCAAGTAAGAAAATAAAACATTTTGTATGGAACCGGTTCTTGATTATAAATTTAAGATGTTCTTCCATTAATGTCAGCTAGGCGAAGCTCTTAATTGTATTTCGATAGGTCTCTCTGAATCTCTCCCCTCTTTACACCATTCTCTTCTTGTTTCCTCTTTTCTCTCTGAAGATATACTATTAGCTCTTTATATTCCTTGTTGATTTTCTATTAAGATCTCTATGTATACACAAACTCGTTAGATTGTGTATATATCAGGTCATGAATGTAATTAAAAACCACGCGGGGCAAGGGGGCGGCCAGGATGGCTGATTCACAAATCACAACTCCCTGTCTTCTTCACCAAAATAAATCCGACATATAATGAGCAGAATTTCGCATAAAAAGTTAATGGATATTATGAAGGTCTAGATTAAGAATGATATGCAATGTCATTCATGGGCTTCAATCAAATGTTATATACAAACAGTAGAAAGAAAATAGACGTCTTAATGTCTTTCAAATATAAAAGCGGTTAATGAGCAGTATGAACATTTTTTTGGGGTAAACCCCACCACAGAAACCTCCTTCCCCTGCACAACAAGTATTTTTCTTCAATCCCTCTCCTTGAACTCCAATGAATAAAAAAGAAAAGAAGAAAAATCCCTAGCACCAAGGAACAATCTAAAGGGAAAAAGGACGTGAAGAAAGAGAGGGATCCATATAAAAGCAGTGTGTTGTCAGGAAAAGTAAACATCGGCCTAGCAGAAATAGTGAAGAGAAGAATGACAACTGACCTATAACCCACGCGAGAGCTAGATTTAAAATCGTATATAGGAACTTGAACAGGCTTCCCCGCTTTCAGCCCATGTATATTCTCGAGCAAAGTCTCATAGTCTGTCAAGCGTGGATCTGTTTCAACAATACCAGGAGATAAAAGTCATTGAAAATCATCATCTTAAATTCAATCATTAGTCACAGCATAGCTTCTCCTCTCCTTGGTAATAAGGTGGCAAAGGACATTAAAAACACTAAAGCAGAATAAAACGACTATGACGAATGCTGACATGATCCAAAACAGTTAAATATGGACTAACCATTTCCGCAAGACCACATGCTGGAAATAATATCTCAAAATGCAGGAACACTCAATCAAATTGCACTGTTTATTCTTTATAGCAGAAACACACATTCAAAATGCAAGGTAGACGTCAATTCTAAGTTCTCGATTCAACAATAAGTGCATTGTTTTCTTCAATGATCCTTTGTGGCGTTCTACAGGAACACCTTATGCACAAGCCCTTGTGAGCCTGATATACACAGTGGTATATCAAGAGTTTTCAAGAGTTGTTTATAATGAAGGATTTTAAAACTCTAGTTCTTAACTTTCCATCAGCTGAAAACAGTTAAACCAAGAAACTCTTCTGTTATTTCCTTCCTGATAAAGATGCGCAAAAAGCATGAGAAGTTGCGTACTGTGACATAATTTCACTTATGAGACAAGTTCCAAAACTTTTAGCAATTAGCAACATTTATTTGATGATGATGATTGGTTTCCAAACTCAGCACCATAGAATCCAGAGAGATTTAGACTCATGAACAGTTTTCACATAAAAAAGAACAAACTGAAAAACTAAATTAAGGAGAGGTGACAGCTGTACACATCTATTATCCTGTGATAGAAAGGATCAATGAGATCTGCAAATTAAGAAACTGTCTAGCACCCAATATTTATTCATTAATGCAAGACGACTTGATACTTTTGCATTTTCAATATTTTTCCTTATACTAACAATGGCCATGCTCTAGCTATGAAAATAGTATTCCTTGTTAGTATTTTACTCTTATCATTCATTATCACATTAACCAGCTGCAAATGCAGCCTGAAAATTCCTATTAGGATTTGACTTTTAAAAGATTCCTAAATCAAGAATGCAATGTACAGTCAGGAGGTATCAATCAGCCATACTGTTGCAGGCCTAAAATAAAAAAATAAATGGCTCCCTTCTTTGCCAGCTTTAACTTTTAGATGAAGCAGTAGCAGCGAGATATAAAGGGTTTAAGCTACATTCTTTGGCATAGATATATACTTCGTCTTAGCAGTGTGCTTTACTGAATCGTACAAAGTATTTGTTCAATGATGTCTTCATCTTTCATGTGCATATGCATATATATATTTAGATCAGGGATGAATTTAGAGAAGAGTTAAAACTCCTTGTTTTTTTTCTTTTCTTTTTCCTTTTTTTAATAACAGAGAAATCTCCAAGGGTTCAGTAGTGCACGATTCAGAACTCGGTGGAGAATGGGCCCACCCCTCTATCCTTCTCCACTTAAATACTAGGCTTTCATCTGCGGCAGGATTTAAACCCGTGACGTGCACCTAGCACCCACACATCACGTGTTGCACTCTTACCACTGGACCAAAGCCTTGGGCAAACAAGGGGTCATTGAAAATAAATGCTGTATTCCTTAACCCGGAAGGCAAACAGTTTCTATTTCTCAGTGTGGACTCCCTAACAGTGTAATCAACTGATCTCGAGATTTTTGGCTTTTCTAATTGGTAGTACAGACTAAAATAATTCACTCGGACTGATTACTGGGTGAGCGTTATTTTACTAGGAAATTTCGTAAAAGTTTTCGCCAACAAGATATTCAGCTCAGATTATTCTCCTCAATGAGTAAGGACATGATTATATTATATAATCCCTAATCCAAAATAAAGTCACCATGTCTTATCTATTGTAGATGATAAAAGTTGGAAAAACTTTATCAGAGTAAAGGAAAGAAACTATGATAAATGGATGCACAATGTTTCCCTTCTGATATATAGTGGAAAATTTCCTCAAAGCTTATTTGATTTTTAAGATGCTGCTATGCGTACTTCTATGAAGATTGTAGAAGATGGGTAAAGACAATGCCCGTGCAATAATCATCTTCTTAGAAGAATTCACACTTCTTGACCATTGTACTTTGTGATTACAATTTGTTAATTGCTCCGTAAGGACATCTATGCTCAGGAAGATGTATCCAGATGGATGACTTGGATGGTAACAAACTCTCCTATATTAGTACTTTAATTACTTTCAAGGCAACCAAGTTAACAAAACGAGAATTACAACCAGAATAAGCTCTCAAAAATTTCTCTCTTCGTAAAGGAGTGGTACAGTAGAAACACGTAATAAGTGTATTAGATATATATATCCCCAATTCAATTTTCTGTGAAACAGAGAGTTTGTGCATGCTTCTCTATGATTTCTTTCCAAATATATCATTTAAATCCTAGTGTTTGCAATCTCCTTCTCCATATGGAATGATATCAACATATCCCACACTAAGAGAAGTCTGCAGGTTGCTATGTGAAGATGATGCAAATAATCAAACAAATGCTACATAACTAGAAGAATAAATCATAGACATCAACAAAATTATCTCATGTAATAACCTATCATAAAGACCAAAAGCAAGACTACCGTCGAAGTTTCCATCAATGATACGACTGGGATCATTGTAGTTGTCCATGTTTATGATAGCAATACTAGGCATAACATTCAGGATCTTTTCTGTGAACACGGTCTTTCCGGCCCCTGAAGGACCAGCAACTCCCACCAGTACAATTCCTTCATTCTTCTGAGCCAACAATTGGCATGCACGGATAACTATAAAGAAACCCTTCTCGAATGATAGTTGATCTTGAATTGGGACTATCTCATAACGAGCAGAGTTGCTTCGTTTAACCAATTGAACTTGATCTCTTAATAGGCCAGACCTTCTTCGAGGTGAATCGGCACTTGAAAGAGTATCCTGGGCCATTAAATAGCTCGAAAATTCTGCAAATTAAGATGCAAATAAGGAACTTAAATTTAAACAGCAATCCAAACATTACAGTAGTCTATGGCCCCCAGAACGTCTTTTATGGGGGACTGGATATACGACATCATCTGCAAGAGAATTTCATTCGCAAAGAAAAAGTTTCAACTTCTGTATTTTTTTGGCATGCTTTAAACAAAAAATTAATTTATGCAGATATCAGATAGAAGTACTATTTCTTGAAAGGATACTGATCATGAGAAAATGCGGTCTCAAAGCAGCTCTTGATGAAATCAAAGCAAAAGAGAAAATGCATATATGTGCACACGCATGTGTAGGAAGAATACATGTAGTATCGTCTAATCATGAACAAAGAGGTTGACATAATGCATTTTACCACAAATAGCAACAACAGCGACTTTACATCTCACTCCGGAGCTTGCAGTCAGAAACTTGGAGATACTCCGGCAGCGCATACCACACCACTAGGTGGCTGCTCACTCTATCCCAAGATGGCCGTTACATATTGCATCCCCATAGTAAACCAAAATGATCCTTGACTTAAGATTTTCAAAAACATATTGTTTGTCTAACTCCACTATGTCGCAAAGTGTTTTGCAGGTCCCGACACTAGTTAAAGGAAAGGTTGTAGTAGGCTGACGCAGTAGCATGGCAGGAATGCCGCCAAGGGTGTTCAAACTTTAAACAAGTCAATAAAAGAAAATTGCCGATAAAAGGTATGAACTATTTGAAAAAGAGTCAAACAGACTACATGGTACCGTCTCTGTTTAGTTTTGGCGAAAAAAATGGGCAGATAACTTTGAACCCGTGAACAACACATCACTTTGAACACCCTGGACCACTAGACTGTCTCACTCAACTATATTAAGGGTGTTCAAAATATAATATATGATCATATAAAATAGTATTTGATTTATATACGCAGTATAATTTTCCAGCGAATCGCATAATGTGGCTACGCCACTGGGCTGACGGTGTAAAAATAATTTAACTATCACGCATCTTCGAAAATGGATACAAGCCAACCTCACTAATTCGAAAAAAGAATAATTTCTCTGAATAGATTTCGGATAAGAGTTCAAGCTAGTTACCTTACTTAAGAGCACAATCAAATGATTTAAACGGCAAAGGAGGTCCTGAAAACTAAAGGAAACTGAAATTGAATATCTACAGGGGAGGAGGAAGAATGCCTCCAAAATTATATACTAGTATAGTATCTGATAGCAAGAAAGCGAAAAAAATGAGGAAATATGAATGAAACTGAGTTTTTTCACACAAGCGTTCCAAAAGAAACTACTCATGGTAAATATTATCACCTATATAAAATTTAGTCAACCACCGACGAATTTCAAGATTATCAACATTCAAGCAGGCAAGATGAAAGAATCCGTACGATTTAATTGTTGGTGTTAATTGATAAAGTGAACTACTAATTTCAAAGATCAACCAGAAAGTACAACTTTGAGATAACAGAAGGCTCAATCACAAATTCAATCAAAACCCAAATAATTTGGAACTGCATGCAAAATCAAAAAATTTATACCGAAAACATTGAATTAAAGACCGTTGATTAACAGACCTTGAAAGTTCGGGCAAATCCTTGTACCCCTGATCAAATGAGTATATATTAGAGTAGTATCTGACAATAGCACGAATTTCTTATTCTTGGTGTTGTCCAAGTGAACTGAACGGGAATAAGGAATATAGCAAAGAGAAGAAGACAGCGTGGTGGACTGTTGTTGGGTTTTAACTCGGAGAAGTTACTGAGTTTGTGAGTTTGTTGGATATTTTGTCTTTGGCCGTCGCTGTAGGACAGGGGAAAAGAAACATGTGGACTCCTTAGATAAAGATGAGAAAAAGGAGGGAAAGAAAAAGAAAACCGTAGGCCGTATCGTTGCGTAGAATCGATCAGGGATTGTTTGGAAATATCATAATGGATGAATTCTGCAGTAATTATGAATTTATGATGAAGGAATTGTTGACTTATTACGTATAAATGGTTAGGGATGTAGTGGATATGTCTTAGATTCAATCTCATATAAATATATGGCATTTGATATTCTCTTATCATAATTATTATTAATTGCTTGATTAATTTAATAAGGTCCTTGATTAAATTTTGAGACTTGTCATCGTGATGGAGATCATGATAATGAGAGTAAAGTCTCTAACAATTTAATCTTCGTATGATTATTAATTTGGACATTAGTAATCCGGTTGATTAATATTTATGTGATCGCCTTTATGGGATAAAGATTAGTTGGTCTCATTAACTAAATCACATAGATAGACGATGCATATAGAGATATGATCAATGGATCGGCTCATTAGATAACTCCTAATGGTTAGAATTACCATAAACTGTCAATAGGATATTCTCTTGAAGAATGTGATGTAAGAGTTTCCTTTGACCTGAGATCGTAATAGTAATTGACAACTTATTTATTGTACTTTGATACTAGACACCTATGGTCCTAGGGCGATAGTTGAAAGGATATTGGGTATGATTAAATACTTGTAAAATTAGTGATTGATCAAGATGGAGTATGTCAACTCTTGGTAATGAGTTTAAGCTCCATTTGTCATGAATTATAAACCACTAAATTAGGACCTTAGCTAGAGCAATTGAATGAAAGAAGGAAAGAGTTTCTTAGGTCACTCAATGGTCGATTATATTTGACATGAACACATAATTGGTCGCCTGTTAGGATTTAACAGTTGAACCATATCCTAGGGTGACCCAGAGCTATAAGGAAGGAATTACTACATTATTCTTCTACTGGTTCTTGAGAGTAAATTCATTCTATCCGGCCGTTAAGGAGTGTTGCTAGACGTCACCCTTGATTAGTCTATTGATGTGATCAAGTTGCTATCGGTTTAGTATTGAACCTGTGGGGTCACACATTAACGAGTGTTGTGATATTTGCTAAAGGATTAGTTAACTTATTATTTGACAATTAAATTAAAAATTTAATTAGTCAAATAAATAAAGTTATTAGTCTAAATCAAATATTATTATATTCTTTTCTAGCACAAAGGATATAATTAATATTGTGAACCAATTAAATTTGTTTATTTGGAATAAGAAATTAAATTACATCTTCTGGTTGAAACATATATGTAATATATATATAAAATAAATTAATATTGATTTATATAAAGTTATGTATATAATATTAATTTAATTCTTACCAATTTGGAATTGGAATTATATTGTCTTTTTTTTTTGGTTGGAGAATTATATTGTCCATAAAGGACGTATAAGTTAAATCCAATGTTGAATTGGAGTGACGTGAATCCTTAGGGATGTTTGGCATAGTCTGTTTGGCCAAGCTCCAAAAATTAGCTTATTTAGAGAAGTGTTTTTTCTCTACTTTTCTCAAAAGTACCTTTGGTGAGAAACAGTTTGTGTTTGGCTAATTAATTTGAAAAGTACTTTTGAGCGGCAATTGGTGTTTGCCCAAGCTTTTAAAAACTGCTTCTAAGTGTATTTTTCTCAAAAGTGCTTTTCAAAGAAGAGCTTTTGGAGAGAAGCTACTTTTTTCTACTTCTCCAAAACTGCTTCTGCTTCTTCTCAAGAGCAACTTTTTTTCTTCCAAAAGCTTGGCCAAACACTTCAACCTTTTAAAAAAAAATGCTTCTAGGATTGGAGAAGCTTGGCCAAACAGGCTGTTAAACCCATTTGGAATGAGATTATATTTTCAGTACGAAAATATTAATAAAAAGTTTATAAATTAGTATCCAACTTAGAATTGGATTATAAAAGTCCATAAGGACTAGTTATGGCCACACTGATGAAACTCTGATGAATTGACAATGGAAGCCCTAATCTGATTATGCCATAGCTGAACATAAGAGAGAGGAGAAGAAACAGAGTATCGCATTGAGAGGAAAATGAAAACATGTCCTGTTACAATGAAATAACCATACATATATAGACATCTCAACTTCCACTAACTACTTGACTAATATCCTACGTGTACACCATCTCCCAGACTACTTTACAGAATGGAATAGATTCTGCGTACAGGAACTGGTTTAACAAAAGGGGTCGAGAACTACATAGATCTAAGACTTTCCTTCCTTGGTCTGGGAGGTAAGTTATGTAGGCGTACATTCATTCACAACTAACTAACTCAATAATGAGCTTCCACTACTCTACACTAATACATCATGTGATCCATATTTCATCACTCCTCCTCAAGTTGGAGGGTGCAAAGACATTGAGCACATCCAGCTTGACAACTTGATACTAATGTTGTGGTCTTCCCAAGCCTTTAGTTAGAATTTCTGCTAGATGATCTTTTGAACAGACGTATTGAGTCTTTACCAAGCCTTCCTGAATCTTCTGTCTAATAAAATGACAGTCAATTTCTACGTGCTTTGTTCTCTCGTGAAATACTGTATTTGCTGCTATTTGTATTGCAACTTTGTTGTCACTATACACATGTACTGGTAGCTTTACTCAATTTCTGAGACTGCACTGGACATGCTCCTATACTCAGCTTCAACTAAGCTTTTAGAGACTGTGCTTTGCTTCTTGGATTTCCATGAAACTGGGGATTTTCCATACTTAATTAGATACCCTGACACTGACTTCCTAGTGTTAGGACATGAAGCTCAATCAGCATCACAGAAAACATTAAGCTCATTTGAACTTTGACTGCTCAATAAGATCCCTAGTCCTGGCTCCCTTTTAATGTACTTCACCACTCTTATGGTTGCATCCCAATGGGACTTCTTTGGATGGTGCATAAATTATCTAAGAATCTATACTGAGAATGCAATGTCTGGCCTGGACATGGTCAGATACAATAGTTTTCCAATGAGTTTCTAATATTGATATGCATCTTTCAAAAATTGATCTTCTGTTGTGCCAACTAATTTGTCAAGTTCTGAAACTGCCAGCTTTACATTTGCCACCAATGGAGTCCAGGATGGTTTTGCTCCTCCTGACCCCAAATCTGATATTATTTCTAGTGCATACTTTCTTTGGTTGATCAAAATACCCTTATTGGATCTGCTGAATTCCATTCCAAGGAAGAATTTCAATTCACCTAAGTCTTTGATCTTGAAAGCTTGTTGTAGGGAGACTTTAGTGCTTTCAATCAACTGCAAATTGTTTCCTGCAACATATCTGTTCCATTCCTTTTAATGAACAATGAGTGATCTAAGTTGCTTTGTTTGAACTCGGACTGCACCAGGGCTTCTGTTAGCTTTATGTTCCATTGTCTATTTACATGTTTCAGACCATAGAGAGATTTTACAAGTCTACATACTATCACAGACTCCCCCTGACTTGTAAAACCCTGTGGCAATTGCATATAGACTTCATCATATAAGTCACCCTGCAAAAATACATTATATACATCTAGATGATGGACTGGCCAATTGTGCATTGCTACTAAGGAAAGAACAGTTCTCACAATAGTGAACTTAACTACATGAGAGAAAGTCTAATTGTAATCAAGACCCTCTCTTTGATTGTAGCATTTAGCTACTAATCTAACTTTGAATCTCTCCATATATCCATTAGCCTTGAGTTTGACTCTGTACACCCATTTGCAACCTATTGTTGTCTTCCCTTGTGGTAAAGGAACTAGTTCCCAAGTCTTGTTATCCTGTAAGGCTTGAATCTCAGTGTGATGACCCAAAAAGTCATCACTTATTTTAGAAATAAATTCTGTATTCCGAGGCTTTGAAACCTCCTTTTTGTCTCACCTCGATTTGCGTGCGTAGTCCGAGCGCGTATCTGGAAAGCCATTATGTGAAAATCGGTGAAAAATGATAAATTTTGCTTTTAAAATAAATTTAAGTTGACTTCGGTCAACATTTTGGGTAAACGGACCCGGACCCGTGATTTGATGGTCCCGGAGGGTCCATAGGAAAATATAGGACTTTGGCGTATGCCTGGAATCGAATTCCGAGGTCCCAAGCCCGAGAAATGAATTTTTAAAGAAAATTGTTTTCTAGAATATATATGAGTTTTTGGAAATTTGAATATTTTTGAAATTGATGGTATCGGGCCCATATCTTGGTTCCGGAGCCCGGTACAGGTCTTATATGGCGTTTAGATTGAGCTTGCAAAATTTGGTAAGAAACGGACTTGAAATGACGTGAAACGGACCCTCGGTTGTGAAATTTAAAACTTAAGTGTTCTTGAGATTTTTTCTTTGATTTTGATGCTAAATTCATTGTTAAAGGTGTTAATTTGGTGATTTGATAGCACGAATAAATCCATATGATGTCTTTGGGTTAGTATAGTTTGGAGCCCCGAGGGCTTGGGCGAGTTTCGGATGGGTTTCGGAATGTTTTTAAACTTAGAAAAGTTGCAGGTTTTGCTGTCTCGGGTGCACAGAGGTTTTGTTCTTCGCGTTCGCGTGGTTCCACTCGCGAACGCGTAAGGCAAACTTCCTCAAGTGCCAGTTTGTTCTTCTCGAACGCGAAGCTGTTGAGGGAGTACCCTTCGCGAACGCGTTCAGGCACTCGCGAACCCGTAAGGTTAGTGGCCTGGGGGAGGGATTTCACATTTGTTCTACGCGAACGCAGCCATCTGACCGCGAACACGAAGGCTCAAGGAGCTGAAGCTCCGCGAACGCGAGCCATTGAACGCGAACGCGATGGTCAGCTAGGCCTGACCCATTGCGAACGAGATAGGCCCATCGCGAACGCGATTAAGGCCTGCCCAGTCATTTTTAATACAGTAGCCAAAAACGGGCAGAACCCATTTATTTCATATTTTCAAAATTTAGGAGCATTGAGGCGGTTTTCAAAGAACAAGTTCTTCCCCAAAGCATTGGTATATGATTCTAAACCTTTTTCTTTCGATTTTCCATTGCATTTCATCAATCTTCATCCAAAAATCTAGGGTTTTTATGGTAGAAATTAGGAATTTGGGTAGAGTTAGGGCTTTTTGATTAATTGGGATTTAGACCTCGTTTTGGGGTCGGATTTCGAAACTAATTGCATATTTGGGCTTGTGGGTGATCGGGTTTTGGTCCGAACCTCGAGTTTTGACCAAGCGGGCCCGGGGTCAATTTTTGACTTTTTGGGGAAAATGATAGAAAAACCTATAATTAAGTATTGGGTATGAATTCTTTAGCATTTATTGATGTTGATAAATTAATTTGGACTAGATACAAGTAATTTGGAGGCGAATTCTAAAGGAAAAGCGGTGTTTGAGGCTTGAGTTGGCCGTGGAAGTTTGAGGTAAGTGTTCGGTCTAACCTTAGCTTGAGGGATTAGGAGTCGTGTCCTATTTGCTATGTGTTAATTGTTGAGTACGACGTATAGGCATGGTGACGAGTATCTATACGTTGGTGTCAAGCATGCCCGTGAGTCTTATATTACGATTAATGTGACTCCGTTTTGTATTGTTCATGCCTTATGTGATATTCCTATTGTTGAACAAGGCTTGTGGAAGTAAATTGGGTAATTGAACATTTAAGAGCGCTGGCTCAAGTTGTGAATTTATTGTGAATCTATTTAATTCCTTGCCCTTATTGTTTGTGATTGTTGTTTGGGTGAGGAAGAGTGTTAAAGCACGAAGGGTGATGCGGTGCATGATATTTTGTGAGAGAGTGTTAATGCACGAAGGGTGATGCCGTGTCGCACGATGTACCATTCCGTGCCTTTATATGAGTGATAATGCACGAAGGATCATTCCGTGCCATGATTATGTGAGGTAAAAGCACGAAGGGTGATGCTGTGCCGATTATATTGATTGTTGTGGTGAGGACGAGAGTAAAAGCACGAAGGGTGATGCCCTGCATTTGTCCTTGATTTTCCTGATTCTTGTTGATAATTGAGTTATGATGTTCTTTACGTTTATTTACTGGTTTTCTGTGGTTACTTGATTTCACTGTGATGTTATTGATTTCCCTACCCAAATTTCTTTGTGATTGTTGCTTGGGTGAGGAAGAGTGTAAAGCACAAAGGGTGATGTCGTGCATGATATTTTTGAGAGAGTGTAAAGCACGAAGGGTGATGCCTGTCACACCTCCTTTTTCACTACACCCGCAAGGGCGTGAAGGAGTTTTTCCACTTAAAGGACAATCGAAACGGGATTCGTTATTTATTAAGATTCAGAGTCGCCACTTGGGAGATTTATGGTGTCCCAAGTCACCGGTTGAATCGAGGAAAATATGACTCTGTTTAACAGTCCGCGATCCAGAAATCCGAGTAAGGAATTCTGTTAACCCGGGAGAAGGTGTTAGTCACTCCCAGATTCCGTGGTTCTAGCACGGTCGCTCAACTGTCATATTTGGCTTATTTATTTGATTTTAATACATGTTTTGACCTATGTGCTTTTTAACTTTGAACCGCTTTTATTATTATTATTTTACAAGAATTGCAACGTCGTGAAAACATGTCTCGAATCGCGTCACATAAATGCACCCACAATTTTTGACACATTTCGACTTCGTTGAGATTTGGATTTGGGTCACATAAATGTGCACCCGTATTTAAGAAGGTAGAATTATCAAAAACGCGCCTAAAGTGACTAACGCGTTATTATCTTTGGGGAAGGCCGTGAAATTCGCTTAACGGCCCATCCCGAAGTCTAAGTATTTTGTATAAACATTTATCGAGGGCCCCGTAATTTGTTTGTTTTGTTTAGCGAGGCTCATCTTGTTTTATTATTAAAAGGCAAGCCTAAAGCAATCTACAATTTTCTATGTTAATGTCTCTAATAACAAAAGGGAAAGTCCTAATTAATTCGTTATTGGACTGCAATAAACCAAATGCTGATTCTGTATCAAAGCCACCCATTGGGCTTCCAAGATGAGCCCAACGAAGGACACTTGCACCCATGCTATACTAATATGCTGCTAGTCAAGGCCTTGGCCCAAGTCCAAATGTGAAGGACGTTAGCACTGGACCTGGGCCCGCGTATCAGACGTCTTGAGGCCCAAATGTCTTGGGAATAGGCTGTAGAGCCTGGATTTAAATCAAAAACAGAATTTTGATTCAATTAAACCAAAACTATTGAAATTACTCTACACTTTCTAAATGAAACAACTGATTCACGGGCTATACATACTGATTTTAAAAGCATATCAGCATCCAGAATTGAACATGCATTACACTAAACTACTGATTTCATGCTTGCATTACTATTGATTTCAAAGTTGAACTAAAACTAATTATGCTATGTTATTGTTCTGAAACAACTTAACAAATACAGAGTTTAAAAGTCCGAAACAGTCCAAATTAATAGTCCAAATGTATCTATTATTCATACGACTCAAAACTACTAACTAACATCAATCACATTTATTCAACTAATCATCTATTGAATTATAAACGACAAACAACTTTCAAATGAGCCTAGATTTGGCAATATTTCCATTTTCAACTTCACTTCACGGCTACATCAAGGTGAGTTCATAAACGTGTACCAGGGATTTGAATTGAAATAAAAAAAGGAGAGGTTAGCAGCAGCAACAACTTCAGCAGCAACTCAGAAACCAATTTAAAACCCCAGCAACAGTCAATGAACGCGTAATAACAGTCCAGCACAGATTCAGCAGTTCAGAAATGAGTTGAAAAACCAAGCAAACTCAATAAATCAACCCACAACAACACCAGATAGCCAGAAATAACCCAGGGAATCAATATACCCAACGAATAACCCTCAGATGACTCTAATTAACTAATCAACAGTGCTCAAATGACTCCAAATACTTTCAGACTTCAAACATTGAACAGAAACAAAGAATTCGAACTATTTTTGGTTTTGAAATGAACTAGAAGACTGAATTAAACCTGGAATTTGGAAAATAACCTAAGGAAGGCAATGAAGCAGTGTTGTTTTTTTTGGATTTTTATTGTATTTTCTGTTTGTTTTTGGTTTTTTTGAATGCTGAATTTCAAAACTAGATCTGAAACTAGGGAGAGGTTTTTGGGGGAAATTTTTGAGCTCCACTAAAACTTCTTCTTCAAGGCAAGAAGCATGCCTTTTATAGGCAAAAGGAGGGCAACCCCTCAATTTCTGTTTACACTATCAGTCCATGTTTATTTTTCATTTAGTCCTTCATTTTCTAACTTGTGACACAAGTTAATACACTACATTACTGAAATCTAAACTAAAGCCCCTCCTTAGAAGGTTCTAGGTGACTCTAGTATTACCCACAACATTCTTATGCAACTCTAAATGCCCAAACTACCCCTAAACTTCCCTGAAATTATTGACTAGCCTAACTGAGGTTCAACCTCTATTATTCCTAAAATTAATTTTACTAACTATTTTTAAGCCTTCTAATTGGCCATGGTTAATTAACTACCAACCCTGAACCCAATCAGCCATATCCAAACAAGTTTAACAACTTTAAAACATCAATATTACCAAACCATCGATCAAACAAGATTAACCAATCAACCACTAAACTAACAACTAACATAAAATAAATTATTAGAACCTCAACTAATCCCAAACAAATTACAACCAAACGAGAAGATTATTATCATCAGAAGAGAGCAAATACACCGGCATTAACAGGAAATCTAATTAAACTAACAATTGATTGCTTGAACTATTTAGACTGACATTAACATTTAAACTAACAGAACAAAACAACAATCAAACAAAAATTACTAAACTAAAGAAAATCAAATCAGTACTGAAATTAAACAAAAGCAACACTAATCAGAAAATTAAGAGAGGTATTCATTGTCTCAGTCAGAAGAAGAAA
>NC_031998.1:20994397-21003170 GCF_001879085.1 Nicotiana attenuata
ATGTTGGTACTATGTAGTGTGTATGATAGTGGAAGGTATACAAAAACATGAACTAAAGGTAAAGCTAATGGGTAATTGGCTTATGAGGGGAAACCATTTGTTATACTAGTTAGATAAGTCGGGAGCTAAGATCGCTTCTGTAAATGTATTATGGCGAAATCTATGTCGAGGAGCACACCGTGGAGGTCGAAAACATTAAGGAGAGAATATGTTCTTACTCGGTTGAATATCCCAATAATGGAGGATCGAAAGGTATCTTCTATGTGTTATGATTCGAATAGGTGCAACCCATGCCCATGTATCAATTTTGATAATATAATACATGTAGTATTGAGATTTATGTTGATATACATTGTGATGCTTGTCAAGTTGTGGCCGTGTTGCTAGGATGGTTTTGGTGACTCTCTGGCAGGTGGATAGGCCCAATTACAAGGGAAACTCTGCCGAAATTTTTTTGAAAAAAAAAATTGGGACTTAGTGAAAATTTGGTCGCCTGGAGGGTAGGCTTAACTGTTATGTGAGTGAATGCAAGAAAATGCAGAAGAGTTAAAATTCCAGATGATTTGAGTTTCCACAAGCTTATGAAAGAGCGAGTTCAATCTCACTATGGTATTACGACAGCAATGGAGCATATGCGTTATGAGTATAGTGTGTTGTGATATATGGCTTCGAGCCAAGTTGGGGAGCTTGCTATTGGTTAGCAGATTGGTGGTTATGTGCTATGTTAGTTTTGATTTGATGCATGCTGGTGAATCAGCTCTGGTCGTGGAGATTTGGGCCGGGAATGGCACGAGTGAAGGGAAAATTTTGACAAAGATGTCATGAGCTCGGATGAGTAGGAAAGAAGTTTCGATTGTTAAGGTAAATTGGTATTGTCTTCAGCGTCACCTAAGATCGGTGTTTTGTAAAAAGGGTTTTGCGATCGCTCTTCAGCGTTAGTGCGACCGGTGGTTTGGAGGTACGCCCCAAATATTGTTGCGGTAGGTTGTGGGAGTGTGTCCCACTGGAAGATTATATAAGTGTGGCATGTAGTCACTTGACTGAAGTAAACCAAGTATCAAGGTTGTGATGGTGTCGTTAAATTGAGGAATTCATGCCTGGAGGGCACTTGGCATATTGGGTTGTGAACTGGGAAGGATTACCCCGATTGTGATGGTTGTTCTTGTGTGTTATGTGAAAAAGGGGGTTATTATGGACCCTTGAAAGGTTGTCAAACTGGTTCATTGTGAGCAGAATCGGCTTGAAGTCGGTGGATGGACTCAATGTGAATAATGGATCTATATAAGGCCAGATGTGTGCATTTTTGTAACGCGGTCCTCATGGAGGAGTAGTTAGGTTGATGCTTCATTGCCATTATCTCGCGTAGTGTTGCATTACGCCGTGTGATTTGTGAAATGACTCGAGAAATTGCTTATGTGTTGAGAATCCGCGTAGGAATGATGTTACTTGAGCAGCTTGGCTCTTGAAATTCAGACTGTATATCGCACCTCAGTTGTGCTTGAGTTTTGTAGTTTATAACGCTAAATATCCCTCAGGGATGATATTATGCACTTAGCATGCTCATGACTGATATTCGGTATTTTGTTATAATGAGCAGATTTGGCTCGACGTGTATCTCCGTATGTGAGATCTATGTGTGGATCGGGTGGCACGCCGCCATGAGTGTGTTATTTGGATCTGGTTGCGCGCCGCAACAGTATGATATTGAGCATGGTTTTCTATATGCTATTTTTGTATGCCTTGCTTCTTATTTTTCTATGGAGAGCACATAGTAGTGCGTGAGTTAGGCAGTTCCTTTCAGAGTTCTTTTTCTTTTGTACCGTGTTCGTATCGGTAGCTTATCGGCGCTTTGTTGCATCATATACGACTTATAATTACGTCTGGAGTGGCTTATTGCCCGAACAGTTCGTACGGGGTAAGACGAGATCATTGAATTTGAGATCAGTGCAATCTGAGTATGTGAAGTAAAATTAAAGAGCTAAGACCATTGTTTGGCTCAGAATGAGGTGATAGTCCTTGCCAAGAGTATAAAACTATTGAATTGTTGTTTCGGTAGTAGTTATGAATGTGTACAGGTCTCATCCGTCGTGTCAGTATTGTAAGAATTTGAACAAGACCTGTGTATGTCATGCAGAGCATGGGATGTGTAGTGATTCCTCCTAAGTGATTAGATAAATGATCTTCGGATGATTGGGGAAAATGATATTGCTAAATGGAAGTGATTTGATGAGAGTACATGTCTCAAAAAAAGGTAATGTGATTAAACTGATTATATTTCGGCAGTAGTGCGGCATGTTCTTGTTGGGTCCACTGGTGGTATTCGAGTTTGCTCGGTAGCACAGGTAAATATCGAGTATCTGTCGTGGAATGAAGGAGTATCAAATGTGTGCATGTATTTGCACGGTGGAAACTGGGATCAGGTATGATGATTTGTGTGTTATATGGAGTTCTGATGTACAGGCTATGTTGTGATGTTGGAATTCAGACTGGTTCTCTTAGTGTTGGAAGATTTTGAACTATTGCATTATGGGCTATGTCAGGAAATGCCATAGGCTGCGTGGCAAGGTGCATTAGACTATGTTCTAGTAGAATGGTTTATATTTCAAGGACTAGCGGATGGTTGGAAAGGATTGATGTTCTTGATTGCGGCCTTCGTGGCAGATGCCAGTGCAGAGGCTTCTACCATTGATTCGGTTCCAGTATTGAGGGACTGTTCGGATGCATTTCTTGTGGCCGGACATATCGCCGGGTGAGATTGTGGATTTTCGGTACTTAATTGGTGCCGGACACCGTATCGTACGGCTCTGGCAGGGGTTATAGTAGTGGAAGGAGCAGCTTCGGACTTCTTAGTATTGAGTTCGTTGGCAGGCCAGCGTGGCTACGTACGTAGCTTGAGTTAGCTTGGTTAGTCCCAAGTTGAATTGTTGAGGGACAGGTTAATTCGATCGTTATTGAATTTGTTAGTGAGCTGAGGAGATCTAGGAGTTACTTTTTCTGTGCTGTGAGGCGTATGATTTGCTGGTTATGGGCACACGTGCACTATTAGGGGATTCATAGTGGAGGTCGAGCGGGAAGAGTAATTGCGTGTCGCTCGGTAAAATGAAATGTTGGATATGGCCTATCAGGGTGCATGTCGTGTGTTATATGTTTCACCGTGGGTGTGATAAATTGCGTTAGTGTCAGGCATCAATTGTGTGTGGCTGTTGAATTTTGATTCACAGAGTCTTGAGGCGCTTCATGTGTAACAGTGTTGGGATAGGATCGCGTATTGTAGCGAGGCTACGTGGAGTTATGACCTTTCGAGGAAGATTCAGCTGTTATATTTCTACGATGCGAGACGGAGTCTCAGCCTTGTGTTGTAATGGTATTGATGAGCTTGAGGTTGTGGTTTAGGCTTGTATGGAGATATCATATCACCAGAGTGGTGTTGGGTTCGAGGTGATCGTTGGGTTCATTAATGCATACGGACAGATTTGATCTCAGCTTGTTAGGAAGATAATATCGAGGTCTGACCCGGAAATCTATTGTGATATCAGTCAAGGGAAGTGGTTTCATGAATGGTTGATCTGAGAGATGATTACGGTTTATAGCGTGTTTCATTCATCGTCGGCAGTATATGAGAGTGTTGGAATAAGGCTTTAGCTAGTGAGAGGTTCTCTGCCGGTAATTGGTTGTTGAGGACAACTGCTGTGAATAGAAGTTATAGTTCCGAGTGGTTGGTTTAGGCGGTATATCATATGTTTTTCACCTGAGGGTGCAAGTATGGGTTATTACAGCTGGGTTAGGCTTATTTTGAAGATAGATGTGAGGTTTTGATCATATCGATGGTTTCAGAAGTAAAAAGGTAGTTCTATGATTTATGGGCTAGGCTGGATTGTGTAAATCCGATTTAAATGTGTTATCGGACCTATATGACATATGGTGACGTGGGATCACCCCGGGTATATGATTGGTAAGATCGTTCAGCTGTTGGTTGGCTTCTAGAACAACTCTGGATATGCTCGAGGACGAGCGTTTGTGTAAGTTGGGGAGGATGTAACGACACGACCCGTCGTTACGGGAGTTACTGCCCCGTTTTCCCCGTTTTATGCTTCTATATGTTTCATTATATGTGTTTGGAGAATTTAAAGTAATTCGGTTAGAGTTCGGTTAGAAATGAGACAATAAGTCTCTTTATGAGAAGGTTAGTTTGGAAAAGTCAACCGAATGTTGACTTATGAGTTAGAAGGCTCGGAATGGATTTCCGATGATTCGACTAGTTTTGGGGGATGATTTGTGACTTAGGAGCGCAATCGGAATTGAATTTGGAGGTCCGGTGTAGAATTAGAATTGAATTGGCTAAGTTTGGATTTTGGTGAATTCCGGATGGTAGGTGAGATTTTGATCCGAGGGTTGGAATGGAATCCAGAGAGTTGCAGTAGCTCCGTTAGGTGATTTTGGATATGCGTGCAAAGTTTCAGATCATTCGGAGGTGTTTAGGACGGGTTTTAGATCAAATGCAAGTTTCGGAAGTTTTAGTTTAACTTAGGCTTGAATCCGTGGTAATTCGATGATTTTGATGTTAGCGATAGTGTTTTGATGATTGGAACAAGTTTGAATAAGGTCTTGGGGTGTATTGGTGCTATTGGTTGAGGTCCCGGGGGGCCTCGGAGTGATTTCGGATGGCTATCGGGATGAAATTCAAGTTGAGGAAAAGGCAGATTTTGCTGGTATCTGGTATGTTCGCTTCTGCGGAAATGGACAGCATAAGCGGTTCCGCAGAAGCGTAATCTCGGTCGCAAAAGCGGTCTGGAGTGGAGT
The DNA here is from genome assembly GCF_001879085.1 of Nicotiana attenuata. Taxonomy (NCBI): domain Eukaryota; kingdom Viridiplantae; phylum Streptophyta; class Magnoliopsida; order Solanales; family Solanaceae; genus Nicotiana; species Nicotiana attenuata. The sequence goes on from NC_031998.1 coordinate 20,999,198, forward strand.
TGGGCAGTTCCGCAGAAGCGGGACACTTTTCGCTTAAGCGAGTCCGCAGAAGCGGACAGGCGGTCGCAGAAGCGGGTTTGGCCAGGAGGTGAGCTTCCGCAGAAGCGGAAATTGGTGTCGCAGAAGCGGCCCTTGAGTTTTGATGAAAAACCGTATAAGCGGTCATATGGCCGCAGAAGCGGTCCCGCATAAGCGGTTACGGGACCGCAGAAGCGAAAACTGGACTGGGCGACAGAAGGGTTTTAAACAATATTTCATCCGCGACCCTTTCATATTTTTCCTCCAGTGTTGACGTTCTTAAGAGATTTGAGCAAGGAAATTCGAGGGTTTTGACTGAGAATCACTTGGAGGTAAGTTCCTTGGCCTAAAATATTCGAATTTATGGTAGAAATTTACATGTAAAATTGTAGAAAATTCATCAAAAACGGGTCAAGCTAGGGCTTGGAAAGCTGTGATGTAAAAAATGGAATTTGGAGGGTCAAACGAGCTCCGATTTTGGTAAACTTTTATATGCACGGACTCGTGTGAGACGAGGAANAGTGTTGTTTTTTTTGGATTTTTATTGTATTTTCTGTTTGTTTTTGGTTTTTTTGAATGCTGAATTTCAAAACTAGATCTGAAACTAGGGAGAGGTTTTTGGGGGAAATTTTTGAGCTCCAAACTTCTTCTTCTCTTTTTTTTAAGGCAAAGAAGCATGCCTTTTATAGGCAAAGATGAGGGCAACCCCTTAATTTCTGTTTACACTATCAGTCCATGTTTATTTTCAGCTTTAGTCCTTCATTTTCTGACTTGTGTCACAAGTTAATACACTACAATTACTGAAATTACACTATAGTCCTACTTTGGAAGGCCCTAGAAGATTCTAGTTTCAACTACCATGTGATACACAATCCTAAATGTCCAAACTACCCTTTATCTAGGCTGAAATTTACCCAAATTGACCCAATCCCTTTACCTCAGTCAGCAATTAGAATTAAACACTAAAAGGGATTTACAAGTTCGACTAAACCTGAACAAACTACTAAAGTGGCATCAATTATCCTAATCCATGGTTAACTATCAGCTAAAACAAACTAAACTAAGCCTATTAGCTAATTAAACTAAATACTAATTACTGACTAAACTAAGCTAATCAACTAACTAATACAAGATTAACAGTTAACCAAAACAAAACCAAACAAGGCCTAGGCAAGATCAAATAATAGACTATCAATACTAAGGAAAACAAATTTCAGAACACCATATCAACTAATGGAATTAAATTATACATGAAGCAAAATTGGAAAAATATAAGCTAATATGCTTGAACCTAATTTCAAATGATTATTATGGATAAAAGAAAAGTAAACAAAAAAATAAAAGAAATCCTCATACTGAACACAGGCGAACTAACAAAAATAATGCAAACAAATCCTAAATTAACTAATTGAGATGAGATATCAATTGATAAAAGAAAAATAATGGAGAAAGAACAAGAAGACATTACCTATGGAGCCTGGACCGGAGACTGGAAACTCGATTCGAGCCTCGGAATAATATAATCATTTGTTCTTTATCAAAGAACAAATGAAAATGTTATTTCGTGACTCGAATCCAATACTGGACTCAGGAAATTGGCAAAACTCGAGCCAAATTGAATTTTAGGGTTCTGCCTTTTGAGGTTCGAGATTCGAGCAGACTTGGGAACATTCGAATGTTAAAACCCATGGATTAGTGATGAGTGAGGTCCGGGGATTATCAGGTATCAATTTGGGCGAGTTTGGATGAGTTAGGGTTTTCACCGGATTTTTGATCTAATATTCGAGAGGCTGTAATGACCCGACCTGTCGTTACGGGAGTTACCGCCCCGTTTTCCCCATTTTATGCTTCTATATGTTTCATTAATTGTGTTTGGAGAATTTGAAGTAATTCGGTTAGAGTTAGGTAAGAAATGAGACAATAAGTCTCTTTATGAGAAGGTTAGTTTGAAAAAGTCAACCGAATGTTGACTTATGAGTTAGAAGGCTCGGAATGGATTTCCGATGATTCGACTAGTTTCGGGGGATGATTTGTGACTTAGGAGCGCAATCGGAATTGAATTTGGAGGTCCCGTGTAGAATTAGGCTTGAATTGGCTAAGGTTGGATTTTGGTGAATTCTGGATGGTAGGTGAGATTTTGATCCGAGGGTCGGAATGGAATCCTGAGAGTTGCAGTAGCTCCGTTAGGTGATTTTTGATATGCGTGCAAAGTTTCAGATCATTCGGAGGTGTTTAGGACGGGTTTTAGATCAAATGCAAGTTTCGGAAGTTTTAGTTTAACTTAGGCTTGAATCCGTGGTAATTCGATGATTTTGATGTTAACGATAGTGTTTGGATGATTGAAACAAGTTTGAATAAGGTCTTGGGGTGTGTTGGTGCTATTGGTTGAGGTCCCTGGGGGCCTCGGAGTGATTTCGAATGGCTATCGGGATGAAATTCAAGTTGAGGAAATGGCAGATTTTGCTGGTATCTGGTATGTTCGCTTCTGCGGAAATGGACCGCATAAGCGGTTCCGCAGAAGCGTAATCTCGGTTGCAAAAGCGGTCTGGAGTGGAGTTGGGCAGTTCCGCAGAAGCGGGACACTTTTCGCTTAAGCGAGTCCGCAGAAGCGGACAGGCGGTCGCAGAAGCGGGTTTGGCCAGGAGGTGAGCTTCCGCAGAAGCGGAAATTGGTGTCGCAGAAGCGGCCCTTGAGTTTTAATGAAAAATCGCATAAGCGGTCCCGCATAAGCGGTTACGGGACCGCAGAAGCGAAAACTGGACTGGGCGACAGAAGGGTTTTAAACTAATATTTCATCCGCGACCCTTTCATATTTTTCCTCCAGTGTTGACGTTCTTAAGAGCTTTGAGCAAGGAAATTCGAGGGTTTTGACTGAGAATCACTTGGAGGTAAGTTTCTTGGCCTAAATATTCAAATTTATGGTAGAAATTACATGTAAATTGTAGAAAATTCATCAAAAACGGGTCAAGCTAGGGCTTGGAAAGCTGTGATGTAAAAATATAATTTGGAGGGTCAAACGAGCTCCGGTTTTGGTAAACTTTATATGCACGGACTCGTGGCGAGATGAGGAATCTGTTGGTGTGATTTTCGGAATTTTTCGAGAAGTGGGCCCGGGGCTCGGGTTTTACCAACTTCGTGAATTTTAGTACTTTTCGAGTATTTTTGATTGGGTTATGTTTCTTTAACCCATATTTATGTATTCGTTGTGATTTTGACTAGATTCGACGCACGAGGAGGTCGATACGAAAGGAAAAGGTATTGCGGACCATTCTACGGCCGGTTAGAGGTGAGTAGTTGGTGTATATGATGGCCTGAGGGTTTGAAACCCCGGCTTATCACATTGTGACGCTATTGTAGGGCGTGACTCGCACCCCATGGCAGGTGCGGGATTGGTTATGACTGGGGATTGAGACTTAGTCCATCCCGAACAAGAATATTTCTATATTGGCGACTGATACGCACCCTGTATTGAATATATCTGGGCTTATTGCCGTGTTTGGGGCCTTGTGCCGATCTGTAGCATCCTTAGAGGATGAATATCATTGTGATAGCGTGCTTTGTATAATCATTGATCTCAGTCCTGTGTTTAATCACTGTTATGAAATGCTAAGTCACTTTTCCTGAAGTTAAATATCTAAAGTATATTCTCCTTAATAAATTGGAAATTGGGAAATTAATTTAATCTGTTACGTGATTCATATGCATATTGTGGACTGAGTATGGATCGGGCTGCACGCCGCAGCGAATGGTATGATTATATTGCGCTTGGGCTGAAGGAGCCCCTCCGGAGTCTGTACACACCCCCAGTGAGCGCCGTCGACGTTAAATGGATCGGGCTACGCGCCGTAGCGGTCATGTGCATTGCATTGCATCCTTACATTATACTTGACTGATATATTTGAAGTTGTTTTGCTGTTGGTTCGTAGTTAGGTGTTGGACTGTTAGTTTTAGCTTT
>NC_031998.1:21003532-21004658 GCF_001879085.1 Nicotiana attenuata
AGGAGTAATTTTAAGCGTGGCGAAAAATACACGTGCTCACAGCTGCCCCTCTTTGCTCGAAGACACGAAGGGTTTTCGGGCAAAGATAAATCAGCACCATGAAGGATTTTTTCCTGCTCAGCACCCCATGAGAAGCATTTTGAAAACCGTCTGACCGAATCCTGCTTCAAAGGTTGCCTACATATCCTTGGATATAAAGGAATCAGGTCAGTGTAGTTCTGGAAGGTTTGGTAGCTGGGTCTACCAGGAGCTGTGATTTCACTGCTGTTGCTGCTGCTACTGCTTGCTGACCTCCTTATTACACCAAAAAGGAAAATCAAAGCTAAGCTAGCTATGCCTAACAACTATGAGTTACAAGATTCCTATCTATGTCTTCTAACTTGCTCTTGTATTGCCTTGAACTTGTATTCTTCCGATGGAATCCTTGTTGTTGCCTTGAATTGTGATTGGAGATGTTTTGCCTTTCTTCCAATTGATGCTTGACTGCTGAAATTTGAAATATATGCCTCTATTCTCCAGGCGGGCTCCTGATCGTTGACGCTTGACAAGTATTCCCTTGTTCTCTAGGTGGGCTCCTGATTGATGAAGCTTGAAAAGTATTCCCTTGTTCTCGAGGCGGGCTCCTGACTTCAACAAAGTAGACAAACAAAGAAAAATTCCTGCCCCAGTGTGGTAGCTGGGCGCATCATGTTATCAAATATTAAAAATTAACGGATAGAATTTGAATTGTACTTCCCTTGTTTTCCAGGCGGGCGCCTTACTGCTGAAGCTTGAAAAGTATTCCCTTGTTCTCCAGGTGGGCTCCTGATTGCTGAACTTGAAAAGTATTCCCTTGTTCTCCAGGTGGGCTCCTGACTGCAACAAAATAAACAAACAAAGAAAATTTTCTGCCCCAGTTTGGTGGCTGGGTACAGCATGTTATCAAATATTAAAAATTAAAAGCTAAAATTTGAATTGTACTTCCCTTGTTCTCCAGGTGGGCTCCTGATTGCTGAAGCTTGAAAAGTATTCCCTTGTTCTCCAGGTGGGCTCCTGATTGCTGAACTTGAAAAGTATTCCCTTGTTCTCCAGGTGGGCTCCTGACTGCAACAAAATAAACAAACAAAGAAAATTTTCTGCCCCAGTT
>NC_031998.1:21004668-21035163 GCF_001879085.1 Nicotiana attenuata
ACTGGGAAGATTTGTGAGTTGTTAGCAAAATTGTAAACCACTTATACTACTGATGCAATGATGAGAGTGAACTAAAGACTAGAGTAGGATATGCGTCTCCTACGAGTAAAACCAAAACTTTGACTAGCAAATGCGTCTGCTAAAATAAAACCTGAATGAACCAAACTAGGAAGTGCGTCTCCTAGGGGTGAATTTAAATGACCAAGGCTAGGAAGTGCGTCTCCTAGGGGTGAAAACTTCAGTGACTAAAACTTAGGAAGTACGTCTCCTATGAATTAACTCTCAATTTAGAAAGTGCGTCTCCTAAAAGAATAGCTTGAAAGACCTTGATTAGGCAGTGTGTCTCCTGCAGGTAAAACTTCAATAAACCAGACTAGGAAGTGCGTCTCCTAGGGGTGAAACTTGAATGATTCAAACTAGGACGTGCGTCTCCTATGAATGAACTCTTAATTCCTGAAAGACCCAGACTAGGAAGTGCGTCTCCTAGGGGTAAACTCTTAATGATTCAAACTAGGAAGTGCGTCTCCTAGGGGTGAAATTTCAACGACTCAAGCTAGGAAGTGCGTCTCCTAGGAATAAACTTAAATGACCCAAAACTAGGAAGTGCGTCTCCTAGGGGTGAAACTTTAATGATTCAAACTAGGAAGTGCGTCTCCTAGGAATAAACTTAAATGACCCAAAACTAGGAAGTGCGTCTCCTAGGGATAAAACTCAATTTAGGAAGTGCGTCTCCTAAAACAAAAATATAACCTACCCAAACTAGGAAGTGCGTCTCCTAGGGGTGAAACTTCAATGATTCAAACTAGGAAGTGCGTCTCCTATGAATGAACTCTTAATTCCTGAAAGACCCAGACTAGGAAGTGCGTCTCCTAGGGGTAAACTCTTAATTTAGGAAGTGCGTCTCCTAAACAGTATAACCTGAAAAAAAACCTAGACTAGGAAGTGCGTCTCCTAGAGGTAATGTGTGATCTTCTCAATAGCCTTTGCGTAAGCAGAATTGGGTCATTACACCTGAAAATTTCAAGCTTCCTATCTTTGCTATGAACATAGCTTCCGTCCCTGTTTCAGACAAAGAAAACTTGTGAGTTTAAACATGGTGGTTGGTTTGTGGCCTTGACTTTGAGTACGATTGCTCCTCCACGTGCCATGATAACTTTGATTTCACTTTGAAAGACATTGCTTGCTTATTGACTAACCAATTTCTCTGTCACCCTTATCACAGAAGACACCTCTTCTCCATCCAGCCCCAATACCCTTTATCTGTTGCATTGCTCATGAACTGACATTTACCAAACCTTTTGTTTCACATGAATCCCAAAGCGCGTCAATTGCCACCCACTTAGTGCGTATGTTGTTCTTTCTTGACTTAAACCACTAGCCTTGGCCTTGAGGTCTATTGCTCCTTCACTTGCTATGATAACTTCGATTTCCACTTGGAAGACCTTGCTTTTCATTAGTTAACCACTTTCTCTGTCAACCTCATCACAGATAATAGCTTTGATCCGTTCACCCAACATCCTCTATCTGTTGCATTGTTCATGAATTGATATATACCAAACCTTTGCACTTCACATGAATCCACAAGGCATGTTGATTGTTACCAACTCAGTGTCGCGTTATTCTTTCCTGACTTATGCCACTTTGATGTGCTAGCCAGATCCCGTTTTGTGCAATCGGAAAGACGGTGGCCAATTTTGAGGTCATTTCTCACTTGTTCTGACCAAACAGACTCAGGAAGAGGAAGTAAACAAGACAAAAGGAATAGAGTAAAGGACAATGGAAAGAGATGATTCATAACAAGAAAACTACAAAGTAGAAACCTATCGGATGTGGATACTAACTCTAATGACCATGACATGCACCTGCGGCCTATTTCGTTAAGCAAACCTGATGTTCAGCTCTTGTTGTACCTTTTTGCCGTGAAACCGGGCTTCAATGCTCCGCTTATCCAATCTGATTCACAATCCTTATTCGACTTGTAGTGCCCGAAGGGTTTTCACCATCAAGCCTCTCTCATTTCGTTCTTTCTCTCAACTTACAGTCGCCTCAAGGTGCCCGTGAAGGTTTTTACCAATAAGACTCTCTCATTTTTATTATTTTTCTCAACTCACTTTGCCTTATGGTGCCCGTGAGGGTTTTCACCAAGAAGACTCTCTCATTTTCCTTATTTTTCTGCTTGTACCGGAGTGTTGCCCCAGACATGAATCACTTCTGCTTCCTCGTCGTGGCACTTCTTGAAGACTGATCGGAAGGTCTTTCTTTGGACCTTAATGTGGGCTTTGGGATAGGGTGAGAAAGAAAGGGTATCAAAGGCTCAAAACAATTCAACATGGGTTCAAAATTATAACTTTCGGAATCAGATTTCTCACAACAACCATAACTTCTGTCCCGGTTTCTTTCTTGGGGACTTTTGGACTTTTATTTCGGTGTGACTGAACCTCAGAGAGAGGCTGCCTACGTACCCTTTCGGAATCAAGTCAAACGTAGTTCAGGCCATAGAATTACTTCATTGTTGCGGTCTTTCCTTTTCTCCCACTTTTCTTTTCTTTCTTTTTCTTTTCTCTTCTTTTTCTTTTCTTTTCTTTTCTCTTCTTTTCTTTTTCTTTTTTTTTCTTTTCCCTTTCTTTTTCCTTTTCTTTTCTTTTCTCTTCTTTTTTCGTTTCTTTTCTTTTCCTTTTCTTTTTTCTTTTCACTGTTTTTCTCTTGTTTCTCCACTTTCTTTCCCCGCTCTGGCTTACGTGTTTTATTATTGATTCCGAAAGAGGGGTATGCAAGCAAATAACCGAAGCTCAAAGGGGTAACAAAGGATAAAGTGTTTGGATAGCAGAACAAAATGCCTTCGTCATTCCAATCTCCAAAACATGCCAAGTACAAACTACACAATTAAACAAACATGGGGAAAACATACATAACATCTTTTGATTGCACCAGAAACTAACCATATCCACATATTTGCCTTCTGCATTTGTCAATTACCCTGCACCATTGGACAACAATCTCGATACCATGAACGGCCCCTGTAGACTTGGGGCAAACTTGCCTTGGGTTTCAAGCCGATGTGGCATGATGCATTTCCACAGTATTTCTTTATGTTCCGTCTGACCCAGTTTCACACAATTTGGGCTCGAAGAGATTTTAAAATCCCTCGACTGTCCTTACATCTTCAACATTGTCTTATTGCTTCTTTACTAAACTGACTTTTAAAACCAGGCTGAAAATTAGGCGTGCATGTCATATCACCAGAACCAGCATGAAAAGAATTGAAAAAGGAAAAAGGAACTAGATAAAATGACTAAAAATGGCGGGAAACAGAGGATTGCATTAGACTGACGGTGAAAGGGTTTAAACAACGAAACAAACAAACTAGACTAGAGTTACAACCCTTGAACCAACCTAAACAGCACTACACAAACTACTACGACGAGACAAACAAGACAAATTGAAAGGATAGAAGGGTTTGAGTCACAAGACAATATCCGGATTACAACCCTGAAATAACCCGGACAACAGAAATGACAACAAAATAAACCACCAAAACTCCGAGAGATGGAGCATATTCCCAATTACCAAGCACGGCGTCTTAGCCACTGAATTTCACACCAAGATTGCTGGAATATTCACAAGTCTTCATCACATTGTTCTGAGCAAACTGCTTCTGGGTTTCTTCTGCCGGCTCATTCTCGCGATCAATCATACCTACCATATGCGTCTCATTGGGCACAGGAGATGGATCTTGGCCAGTGTTTGTTGCATCTGGATTTTGCACGACGATGTCGCCCGCATCAATAAGCTTTTGAATTGCATTCTTCAGATTCCAACATTTCTCTATGTCGTGCCCCAGGGCACCTGAGCAATATGCGCACTTTTGAGAGGGATCAAACTTCTTTGAGAGAGGGTTCGGCATTTTTATCTGAATCGGCTTCAAAATGCCCACTGTTCTTAGCCTCTGGAACAGACTGGCATATGATTCTCCCAATGGAGTGAAGGTCTTCTTCTTCCATAACCTCTCATTCTTAAATGCTGGATTGGGCCGAAAACCTGATCCGGGGTGTTTTTGGTAAGCTCGCGGGGGTAGATGGGCATTTTGAGGAGATGGGTACTGTGATGTGCGACTTTGGGATTTTTGTGGAAAGGAGGAGCATCGGGGAAGGTCATCTAATGCACAAGGATAACCACGGGGACGATGTCGAGGCTGGAAGTGTTGATCAGGAAAACCTATCAGATCGTCTTTTCTGTTCCTCTTTCTTCCAACCAAGCTTACTGGTACATTCCGAATAGCTTCCGAACAAATCACGATTTTGCCTGACTTGATTCCTTCTTCCACTAGCTCCCCCATTTTTAACACATCATTGAAATGCTTTCCCAGGGCCGGGATCAAATGACTGTAGTAAGTGGGTCCTTGGGCCTTAGAAAAAGCTTGACCATTTCTTCTTCGCTGATTGGGGGACTGACTCGAGCAGTTTGCTCCCTCCATCAGAGCCCAAACTCATTAAAGCTTTCCTCCGGCCTCTTTTCCATCTTAGATAGCGAGGTGCGGTCTGGGGTAACACTTGATTTGCATTGAAAATATCGGACAAAGTCTTGAGCCATATCACCCAATGTAAGCCACCCATCGACATTTTGACGACCATGCCAGTCCAAAGCTGCCCCAGTTAGGCTTTTACTGAAATATGTCGTCATCGCGTCATCTTTCTCTCCAACAATCCTCATTTCGTTGCAATAGACCCTCAGGTGGGCTACTGGGTCTCCACGCCCATCATACAAGTTAAATTTTGGTACTTTGAATCCTGCGGGCAGGCGGGCGTCATGTGGCACAATCAGTTCTTTGCAAGTCATGCTACTCTGTCCTCCCACTCTTCGCTTGTCCCTTAAGGACTGTTTTGTGCTTTTCAATTTCCTGGGTACCTCATCTCGCCCTTCTCTTTCCGTAACCCTTGCATTTCTAGCATGAAACTACTCATCCCAGGAGCTTTTCTTGTACGAATCGAGGACCTTGCGGACAACCTCTGGGGGGTGATATTGNCTACCCTGGCCTTCCACTCTTCGCTTGTCCCTTAAGGACAGTTCTATGCTTTTCAGCTTCCTGGGCGTCTCATCTCGTCCTTCTCTTCCTGTAACCTTTTCATTTCTAGCATGGAGCTCATCCCGGGAGCTCTTCTTGTATGAATCAAGGACCCTGTGGGCAACCTCTGGGGGGTGATATTGGGCATTACGAGCTTTGAATGGGTGTTCATTATTTGGGGTAATGGATATGACAGGAGGGCAATTTTGGGGAGAAGTGACTGAAGGATGAGCGATGGAGCTACTAGGGTAGTTGGGACGAGTGTGATAAGCGGGTGTATCTGGAGAATATAGAGGAACATCTGTTATTGTGTTGGGAGTTTGGGTAAGGGTAGTGTCCGGGAAAATTGGTGATGGCGGGGGTGGTGCCTTTCCAGTCATCCAGGCTTGATACATGTCTGTCATGTGTTGTCTCAGCATCCGCACCTCTTCAGCCAACCCATTATCCCGTTCCACCAACTGTTGTCGAGCACCAATATCAACCAACTCAGTTCTCTTGTTGCTTGCCATTGCCTTTTGTCCTTGTGTTGTAAAGAAGAGTTACCACTTTCAAACCACAAACCAACCACCTTTCTGGGAATGACATGACAAAATGAAACCATCACGTTAGCGTTAGGGCATTTAACATATTGGTACCCGCACATTTGGGGAGTGAATGCACCTAGGCAGTTAACAGTTCCTATTATGCTTTTGATCGGTCACATGCGTCATCCCAGCCTTTTCATTTTCCTTTATTTGCCATGCCTTTCCTCTCATTCTTCCCTCGTGTGTTCCATTGTTTGTTTCTTGCCTTTCCCTCCTTTGCTTTTCTCTCTTATTTTTCCCTCTTTTCTTTTTTTCTTTTGCCTTGGTTTTCCTTGTTCCTATTCACTCCTGTCCTCAAAATTATTTTTCCGCTCTTTTCTTTCCTTTGCTCCCTTTTTATTTTCTCTTGTTTGCTTTTGTTTGGTTTCCTATTTTCTTTTTGTTTTTCTTTTTCCCTCTTTTGTTTTTCTTTCCTTTCTTGTTTTTCACCTCTTTCCTTTCATTCTTTTCTTGTTTTTCCTTTTTTTCTCATTTAGTTACGGTCGAATCCTATGGAGATTGCTATCACGACCCCGCGTGAATCAGACCAAGCGTAGTTCTTGCAGAATAAATGTAAAGTACAAGAAATATATATANATAAATGTAAAATAGAAGCAATATATATTTGGGAATTTCAATTTTATTGATAGCAAATACGTCTATTACAAAGACTCAAAGCTGACAGATTAAACAACTAACAGACTCTAATGCAGCAAAGAACTACAGACTCCACCATCCCTATTCTAGCTCAAACAAAAATACAGACTCAATCACCTGACTTTTAACGAAAAGGAAATACAGACTCCAGTAGAAAAGGAAATACAGACTCAAATGACCAACTCTAGTAGAAAAGGAAATACAGACTCAAAAGACAAACTCTGGTAGAAAATGAAATACAGACTCAAAAGACAATCATGAATACATTAAAGCTCCTGGTGCCCGCGGGACATCGTTCGGCCTCGCCGCGGGCCTATATGCAAGTTCCCCTTATTTTGAATCGTGCTCATCCAGCACATTTATTAAGGTGATTTAATCACTTATTTTGACCTAAAAGGAAAAAATGACACTATTTTTGTTCAAATTTCCAATTTTAAAACAAACGGCCGGTTTTGCAGTTACGGCCTTTCAGCACTTCGGGGAGAAGAGTTTAAGGCTGTGCCTGCTAACCGTTGAAACTTACTCAGGGTGGCTGTTCTTGCAAAAACAACCTTCCGGCGCCCTTTTCGGGGACATTCGGCTTATTTTAAACAAGAATGGCGTCACCCGACTTATTCATGACGAAATTAAAAATTTTGGCATTTTTTGGCTATTTTTGCAAAGAGGAGAGGTTGGACCCGATGAGGGTTGCCTACGTATCTCACATCCGGTGAGAATCAAACCTGCGTAGTTCGGGCAAATAAATCTAACTACGTGAAGACAAGACTCCTTTTGTTTTTGTTTTTGTTGGCAAATACACTATTTCTGAAAGCAAGATTCGTTTTTATATTTTCTCTTCTTTTTTTAGTGGCAAATAAACAAACTAATTTGAAAATAAAAACTCTTTTTGGTTTTTCTTTTCCATTGGCAAACAAACAAACTAAAAAAAACTTTTCTTCTTTTTCTTTCATTTTCTCAAAAATCCGGCAGCATTTCGGCACTACTTGGACATTGGTTTTTTTCTAATATAAGTAATTAACTCTCTAAACTGCTATCTTCTCTTTTTCTCTTTTTGTTTTTCAATTTTTCCCAGATATTCAAAGCCGGTCAGCATGCGAGTCCAAAACAAATAAATGCACACGTAGGATGCATCAGGATGGTCCATTATTCCGGGTACACCTGTCCTAGACGGACCCAACCCCTGTGTTGAGTCCCCTAAGTCAAAATGCACGTGATGCAAATAAGCGTTCCTACTAGGGATCCGGCATGAGGTCAAGTTATTCTAAGTTCAAAACCTTGTATAGGTTCTATACTGTGTACCCGAGCGGACAACTCGAGTCGAGGAGGGGACTACGTACCGGGGACCCGCGGGATCGTCCGGCTTTGTAACTTGTCCGGCCTCTTTCTTATTTCAAGGTATGACACTAACAGAATAGGGAGTCTCAACCAGTAAGCACATCCCCAGAGGTGAGAAGAGAATGGTTTCGGCACAGTTTATATACAGTTCAGATAATATCAAAGCGGTAAAACATTTAGCACATTTAGCAGGAAACATGTAGGAAAATCAGATAAAGCCAAACATAACAATTATTCTAAGCTTGAATTCTTAAACCCTGAACGGAAGTTCTGGGGTTGTATCCTCAGCAGAGTCGCCAGAGCTGTCACACCTCCTTTTTCACTACACCCGCAAGGGCGTGAAGGAGTTTTTCCACTTAAAGGACAATCGAAACGGGATTCGTTATTTATTAAGATTCAGAGTCGCCACTTGGGAGATTTATGGTGTCCCAAGTCACCGGTTGAATCCCGAATCGAGGAAAATATGACTCTATTTAACAATCCGCGATCCAGAAATCCGAGTAAGGAATTCTGTTAACCCGGGAGAAGGTGTTAGGCACTCCCGGATTTCGTGGTTCTAGCACGGTCGCTCAATTGTCATATTTGGCTTATTTATTTGATTTTAATACATGTTTTGACCTATGTGCTTTTTATTTGAACCGCTTTTATTATTATTATTTTACAAGAATTGCAACGTTGTGAAAACATGTCTCGAATCGCGTTACATAAATGCACCCGCAATTTTTGACACATTTCGACTTCGTTGAGATTTGGATTTGGGTCACATAAATGTGCACCCGTATTTAAGAAGGTAGAATTATCAAAAACGCGCCTAAAGTGACTAACGCGTTATTATCTTTGGGGAAGGCCGTGAAATTAGCTAAACGGCCCATCCCGAAGTCTAAGTATTTTGTATAAACATTTATCGAGGGCCCCACAATTTGTTTGTTTTGTTAAGCGAGGCTCATCTCGTTTTATTATTAAAAGGCAAGCCTAAAGTAATCTACAATTTTCTATGTTAATGTCTCTAATAACAAAAGGGAAAGTCCTAATTAATTCGTTATTGGACTGCAATAAACCAAATGTTGATTCTGTATCAAAGCTACCCATTGGGCTTCCAAGATGAGCCCAACGAAGGACACTTGTACCCATGCTATACTAATATGCTGCTAGTCAAGGCCTTGGCCCAAGTCCAAATGTGAAGGACGTTAGCACTGGACCTGGGCCCGCGTATCAGACGTCTTGAGGCCCAAATGTCCTGAGAATAGGCTATAGAGCCTGGATTTAAATCAAAAACAGAATTCTGATTCAATTAAACCAAAACTATTGAAATTACTGTACACTTTCTAAATGAAACAACTGATTCACGGGCTATACATACTGATTTTAAAAGCATATCAGCATCCAGAATTGAACATGCATTACACTAAACTACTGATTTCATGCTTGCATTACTATTGATTTCAAAGTTGAACTAAAACTAATTATGCTATGTTATTGTTCTGAAACAACTTAACAAATACAGAGTTTAAAAGTCCGAAACAGTCCAAATTAATAGTCCAAATGTATCTATTATTCATACGACTCAAAACTACTAACTAACATCAATCACATTTATTCAACTAATCATCTATTGAATTGTAAACGACAAACAACTTTCAAATGAGCCTAGATTTGGCAATATTTCCATTTTCAACTTCACTTCACAGCTACATCAAGGTGAGTTCATAAACGTGTACCTGGGATTTGAATTGAAATAAAAAAAGGAGAGGTTAGCAGCAGCAACAACTTCAGCAGCAACTCAGAAACCAATTTAAAACCCCAGCAACAGTCAATGAACGAGTAATAACAGTCCAGCACAGATTCAGCAGTTCAGAAATGAGTTGAAAAACCAAGCAAACTCAATAAATCAACCCACAACAACACCAGATAGCCAGAAATAACCCAGGGAATCAATATACCCAACGAATAACCCTCAGATGACTCTAATTAACTAATCAACAGTGCTCAAATGACTCCAAATACTTTTAGACTTCAAACATTGAACAGAAACAAAGAATTCGAACTATTTTTGGTTTTGAAATGAACTAGAAGACTGAATTAAACCTGGAATTTGGAAAATAACCTAAGGAAGGCAATGAAGCAGTGTTGTTTTTTTTGGATTTTTATTGTATTTTCTATTTGTTTTTGGTTTTTTTGAATGCTGAATTTCAAAACTAGATCTGAAAACTAGGGAGAGGTTTTTGGGGGAAATTTTTGAGCTCCAAACTTCTTCTTCTCTTTTTTTTAAGGCAAAGAAGCATGCCTTTTATAGGCAAAAATGAGGGCAACCCCTTAATTTCTGTTTACACTATCAGTCCATGTTTATTTTCAGCTTTAGTCCTTCATTTTCTGACTTGTGTCACAAGTTAATACACTACAATTACTGAAATTACACTATAGTCCTACTTTGGAAGGCCCTAGAAGATTCTAGTTTCAACTACCATGTGATACACAATCCTAAATGTCCAAACTACCCTTTATCTAGGCTGAAATTTACCCAAATTGACCCAATCCCTTTACCTCAGTCAGCAATTAGAATTAAACACTAAAAGGGATTTACAAGTTCGATTAAACCTGAACAAACTACTAAAGTGGCGTCAATTATCCTAATCCATGGTTAACTATCAGCTAAAACAAACTAAACTAAGCCTATTAGCTAATTAAACTAAATACTAATTACTGACTAAACTAAGCTAATCAACTAACTAATACAAGATTAATAGTTAACCAAAACAAAACCAAACAAGGCCCAGGCAAGTTCAAATAATAGACTATCAATACTAAGAAAAACAAATTTCAGAACACCATATCAACTAATGGAATTAAATCATACATGAAGCAAAACTAGAAAAATGTAAGCTAATATGCTTGACCCTAATTTCAAATGATTATTATGGATAAAAGAAAAGTAAACAAAAAAATAAAAGAAATCCTCATACTGAACACAGGCGAATTAACAAAAATAATGCAAACAAATCCTAAATTAACTAATCTAGACGAGATATCAATTGATAAAAGAAAAATAATGGAGAAAGAACAAGAAGACATTACCTATGGAGCCCGGACCGGAGACTGGAAACTCGATTCGAGCCTCAGAATAATATAATCATTTGTTCTTTATCAAAGAACAAATGAAAATATTATTTCGTGACTCGAATCCAATACTGGACTTAGGAAATTGGCAAAACTCGAGCCAAATTGAATTTTAGGGTTCTGCCTTCTGAGGTTCGAGATTCGAGCAGACTTGGGAACATTCGAATGTTAAAACCCATGGATTAGTGATGAGTGAGGTCTGGGGATTATCAGGTATCAATTTGGGCGAGTTTGGATGAGTTAGGGTTTTCACCGGATTTTTGATCTAATATTCGAGAGGCTGGGTTGGGAATGGTAGATATGAGAAGAGGAGGAAGAGAAGAGCCTGGGTGTATTTTTGGGGTAATTTGGAGCACCGCCGCCGGCGGAGGCGATTTCCGGCCGGCGGCGGGCGGTGGAATGCGGTGGGAAACAGTGGGGGTGAGTTTGGTACGAGAAAGATGCATCAGTCTCTAGGGTTTTAGGACAACCTTATTAAAAATCGAAGAATGGATCCTGGCCGTTGGATTGGAACGGATGAACGGCCAGGATTAGGTCACTTAAAGGAACGACGCCGTTTGGGCGTGTCTTGGACTAGACCGGGTCAGGGGAACGGGTTGGACTGGGGTGATTTTGGGTTGGGCAAAAATTTTAATTAAACTGGCCCAAATCTGGTTATTTCCTATTCCCTTCTCAATTTCAAGTTAATCCCTCTTTTTCTTTTCTTTTGTATTTATTTTTATTCATTATTTTATTTTTCTGATTTTATTAAATGCTAAATTAAAACTCAAAAACCAAATTGACACTAAAATATATTTTGATTTCCAAATATCCTAATTTTAAACACAAATTAAGACAAATTAAAAACTAAAAATGCAAAAAGACCATTTTTGTTATTTTCTTTATTTTTTCCTTAATATGAAATTAAATCCTAAACAAATGCCAAGTGTATATTTATATTTTCATCAAAATACACAAATAAAATGCAAATAACACAAAATTCACAAAATTGCAAAATAATAAAAGAAAAAATCATTTTTGTTTGAATTTTGGGAATAATTCATATAGGGCAAAAATCACGTGCTCACAATGTCGTGCATGATAGTTGTGAGAGAGTGTAAAGCACGAAGGGTGACGTGCACTTGTCTTCGATTTCCTGATTCTTGCTGATAATTTAGTTATAGTGTTCTTCACATTTATCTATTGGATTTTCTTTGTTACTTGATATTTCCCCGCAGCATGTTTCCCCTTCCTATCTTTAATTGTAAAGTTTGCCTTTATTTTTCGCTGTACACGATTTAACTGCACAGGTTTATTTGGTAGTCTGGTCCTAGCCTCGTCACTACTTCGTCGGGGTTAGGCCAGGCACTTACCAGCACATGGGGTCGGTTGTGTTGATACTACACTCTGCACTCTTTTGTGCAGATCCCGATACTGTAGCTTCCGGACCGCAGTGAGGTTGCTACTTCTAGTTCATCAGGCGACCCGAGGTAGTCCTGCAGACGTCCGCAGGCCTTGCATCTCCTTCTATCTTTTATCCTGTTTCTTTCATGTATTTCCATAGACAGTGTTGTATTACTTTTTCAGACCTTTATTTGTAGTACTCCTAGACAGTCTGTGAAATTGTGACACAAGTCTTGGGTAGTTTTGTTACGGATTGGTATTGGTAGCATTGTTAAACATTTCATTTCAGTCTTCCGTTTATTAAATTCTGTTGTTTATTAAATGTTGGTTCTTAACTGTTAATGGATTAAAAATGAGAAAGAGGTAAATGGTGGAAATAATTGGCTTGCCTTTCACTAGTAGGCGCCATCACGACTCCCGAGGGTGGGAAATCCGGGTCGTGACAAGTTGGTATCAGAGCTCTAGGTTACTTAGGTCTCACAATTCACGGACAAGCTTAGTAGAGTCTGAGGGATCGGTACGGAGACGTCTGTATTTATCCCCAGAGGCTACAGAGTTAGGAAAAACTTCACATCTATTCTTTGCTATCGTACGATTTTGTTCTCTCACTGCTAAATTGAAAACCTCTGCTCTTGTTCTTTCGCGAATGGCAAGGTCACGTATCGCTTCTTCAACGAGCAGCCGCACAGACCGGTGATGGATCAGCTACGTCTTCGGAGGCTTTGTGGAGGTTGGATAGGTTTCACCAAGCTCTTCACTACTACTCTTGGTGGTACATCTTTTGAGGATCCCTACGATTATTTAGACAGCTGTCATGAGGTTCTCAGGAACATGGGGATAGTGGAGACCAATGGGGTCGACTTTGCTGCTTTTCGCTTATCTGGATCCGCGAAGACTTGGTGGAGAGATTATTGTTTGGCTAGACCAGCTGGGTCACCAGCTTTGACTTGGGATCTATTTTCTCAGTTGTTTTTGGAGAAGTTTCTTTCTATCTCCGAGAGAGAGAGAGAGAGAGAGAGAGAGAGAGTGTGAGGTTCATTGAGGGACTCATTCAGCCTATTCGACTTCAGATGGCCAAGGAGATGGGGAGCGAGATTTCCTTTCAGGATGCGGCCAATGTGGCCAGGAGGGTTGAGATGGTTTTATCACAAGGGGGTGGTCAGGGGTCTGACAAGAGGCCTCGTCATTCAGGCAGCTTCAGTGGTGCCTCATCTGGAGGCAGAGATTCTTTTGGTAGAGGCCATCCTTCCTAGGCCTTTTTCAGTCAGCACTTCAGGTTTCTCACGATGTTTCAGGTGGCCGTGGTTCTCAAATGTAGTATTCAGATCAGCAGTCCTACAGTGCACCACCAGCTCCTATCAGTGCACCGCCGCTCTAGAGTTTTCGGGGTGGTCATTCAGGTCGACAGGGCCAGCTTTCTTAGCAGCCGAGGGCTTGTTATACCTGTGGCGATACGGGTCATATCGCTAGATTTTTCCCTCGAGCATCGAGCAGCTCTCAGCATCAAGGTTCCCGTGCCATGGTTCAGGCACCGAGTGTTCCACAGCCCGCTCAGCCAGCTAGAGGTGGAGGTAGAGGTGCTAGAGGTGGAGGTAGAGGTATTAGAGGTGGAGGTCAGGCCGCTAAAAGTGGAGGCCGGCCAGCAGCAGGCCATCCCAGAGATGTAGTTCAGAGTGGTGGGGCCCAACCCCGATGTAATGCTCTTCCAGCCAGGCTTGAGGCTGAGGCTTCCGATGCAGTTATCACAGTGATTCTTTGAGTGCTCCTGTTTATGTGTCTACACCGGTGGGTGATTCTATTGTGGTAGATCGTGTTCATTGTTCTTGTGTAGTTGTGATTGGGGGTCTTGAGACCCGAGTAGATTTGTTACTGTTGGATATGGTTGATTTTGATGTCATATTGGGGATAGACTGGTTATCATCTTACCACGCTATCTTGGACTGTCATGACAAGACTGTGACCTTAGCCTTACCGGGTTTACCTCGTCTTGAGTGGAGAGGGACTCCTAGTCATTCTACCCGTAGGGTTATCTCATATATGAAGGCTCGGCGTATGGTTGATAAGGGATGTTTGGCCTATTTGGCATATGTTCGTGATTCTAGTGCTGAGGTTCCTTCTATGGATTCTGTTCCTATTGTTCGTGAGTTTCCTGAGGTTTTCCCTTCAGATCTGCCGGGTATGCCACCCGACAGGGATATTGACTTCTGCATTTATTTGGCTCTGGGCACTCAGCCCATTTCTATTCCGCCGTATCGTATGGCCCCGCCTGAGTTGAAAGAATTGAAGGAGCAGTTGCAAGACTTGCTTGATAAAGGCTTCATTAGACCTAGTGTCTCGCCTTTGGGTGCGCCAGTGTTGTTTGTTAAGAACAAGGATGGATCGATGCGAATATGTATAGATTACCGGCAATTGAACAAGGTCACAATCAAGAATAAGTACCCATTACCGAGGATTGATGATTTGTTTTACCAGCTTCAGGGTGCCCAAGTGTTTTCTAAGATCGATTTGAGATCTGGCTACCATCAGTTGAGGATTAGGGCATCCTATGTCCCTAAGACAGCTTTCCGCACTCGGTACGGGCATTATGAGTTCTTGGTGATGTCATTCGGATTAACAAATGCCCCAGCAGCTTTCATGGATTTGATGAACCGAGTGTTCAGGACTTATTTGGATTCCTTCGTGATCGTCTTCATTGATGATATTTTGATTTATTCCCGCAGTCGGGGGGAGCATGAGCAGCATTTGAGAGTGGTTCTTCAGACTTTGAAAGACAATCAGTTGTATGCTAAGTTTTCGAAGTGTGAGTTCTATATGAGTTCAATTGCATTCTTGGGTCACATTGTTTCAGCAGAGGGTATTCAGGTGGATCCGAAGAAGATAGAGGCAGTCAAGAACTGGCCTCGACCCACATCAGCTACAGAGATCCGGAGTTTCTTGGGTTTGGCAGGCTATTACCGTCGGTTTGTGGGGGGGTTTCATCTATTGCAGCTCCGATGACCAGGTTGACCCAGAAGGGTGCCTAGTTCAAGTGGTCGGACGAGTGTGAGGCGAGCTTTTAGAAGCTCAAGACAGCTTTGACTACGGCGCCGGTGTTGGTTTTGCCCACAGGTTCAAGGCCATTTACAGTTTATTGTGATGCATCTCGTATTGGACTTGGTACGGTGTTGATGCAGGATGGCAAGGTCATTGCTTATGCTTCGCGTCAGTTGAAGATTCATGAGAAGAACTATCCAGTCCATGATTTGGAGTTAGCATCCATTGTTCACATGCTGAAGATTTGGAGGCACTATTTATATGGCGTGTCATGTGAGGTGTTCACGTATCACAAGAGTTTGCAATACTTGTTCAAGCAGAAGGAGCTAAACTTGAGGCAGAGAAGGTGGTTGGAGCTACTGAAAGACTATGATATCACTATCTTGTATCATCCGGGGAAGGCCAATGTGGTGGTCGATGCTTTGAGTAGAAAGTCAGCCAGTATGGGAAGTCTTGCATATATTCCGGTCGGTGAGAGGTCGCTTGCTTTGGATGTTCAGGCTTTGGCCAATCAGTTCGTGAGGTTGTATGTCTCCGAGCCCAGCCGTGTGTTAGCTTGCACAGTCGCTCGTTCTTCATTATTGGAGCGTATTCGAGATCGGCAGTATCATGATCCCCATTTGTGTGTCCTAAAGGACACGGTGCGGCACGGAGGTGCCAAGCAGGTTACAGTTGGAGATAACGGAGTTTTGAGGCTGCAGGGTCGATTTTGTGTGCCTAATGTGGATGGACTTCGAGAGTTGATTTTAGAGGAGGCCCATAGTTTCCGGTACTCTATTCATCCGGGCGCCGCCAAGATGTATCAGGATTTGCGGCAACATTATTAGTGGAAGAGGATGAAGAAGGATATTCTTGCATATGTGGCTCGGTGTTTGAATTGTCAGCAGGTAAAGTACGAGCATCAGAGACCTGGTGGTTTGTTCCAGAAGGTTGAGATTCCTGAGTGGAAGTGGGAGCGTATCACTATGGATTTTGTTGTTGGACTCCCACGGACTCAGAGAAAGTCCGATGCAGTGTGGGTTATTGTTGATAGGCTGACTAAGTCAGCGCATTTCATTCCTGTGGCAGTCTCCTATTCTTCTGAGAAGCTAGCTGAGATCTATATCCGGGAGATTGTTCGTCTTCATGGTGTGCCCGTGTCTATCATTTCTGATCGAGGTACGCAATTTACCTCGCATTTCTGGCGGGCAGTTCAGCGTGAGTTGGGCACACGGGTTGAGTTGAGCACAGCATTTCATCCTCAGACGGACGGGCAGTCCGAGCGTACTATTCAGATTTTGGAAGATATGCTCCGAGCTTGTGTTATTGACTTTGGAGGCTCGTGGGATCAGTTTTTGCCTTTAGCGGAGTTTGCTTACAACAACAGTTACCAGTCGAGCATTTAGATGGCTCCTTATGAGGCTTTATATGGTAGGTGGTGTCGGTCGCCGGTTGGGTGGTTTGAGCCGAGAGACGCTCGGTTGTTGGGTACGGATCTAGTACAGGATGCCTTGGACAAGGTCACGATCATTCAGGATAGGCTTCGTATAGCTCAGTCCAGGCAAAAGAGTTATGCCGACCGTAAGGTTCGCGATGTGGCATTCATGGTCGGTGAGCGGGTGTTGCTTCGGGTGTCGCCTATGAAAGGCGTGATGAGATTTGGGAAGAGGGGCAAGCTTAGCCCTAGGTTCATTGGCCCGTTTGAGATTCTTGATCGAGTGGGAGAGGTGGCTTACAGACTTGCGTTGCCGCCGAGTTTATCAGTCGTGCATCCAGTGTTTCATGTGTCCATGCTTCGGAAGTATCACGGCGATCCATCCCACGTGTTAGGTTTCAGCACTGTCCAGTTGGACAAGGATTTGTCCTATAAGGAGGAGCCGGTAGCTATTTTAGACCGGCGGGTTCGTCAGTTGAGATCGAAGAGTTTCCCTTCTGTTCGTGTTCAATGGAGAGGTCAGCCTGCTGAGGCATCGACCTGGGAGTCCGAGTCCGATATGCGGAGCAGTTATTCCCATCTTTTCTCCGACTCAGGTACTTCCTTCTTATGTCCGTTCGAGGACGAACGGTTGTTCTAGAGGTGGAGGATGTGATGATCCAAAAAGTCATCACTTGTTTTAGAAATAAATTTTGTGTTCTGAGGCCTTGAAACCTCCTTTTTGTCTCACCTCAATTTGCTTGCACAGTCCGGATGCGTATCCGGAAAGCCATTATGTGAAAATCTGTGAAAAATGATAAATTTTGCTTTTAAAATAAATTTAAGTTGACTTTGGTCAATATTTTGGGTAAACGGACCCGGACCCGTGATTTGACGGTCCCGGAGGGTCCGTAGGAAAGTATGGGACTTGGGCTTATGCCCGGAATCGAATTCCGAGGTCCCAAGCCCGAGAAATGAATTTTTAAAGAAAATTATTTTCTGGAATATATATGAGTTTTTGGAAATTTGAATGTTTTTGAAATTGATGGTATCGGGCCCGTATCTTGGTTCCGGATCCCGGTACAGGTCTTATATGACGTTTAGATTGAGCCTGTAAAATTTGGTAAGAAACGGACTTAAAATGACGTGAATCGGACCCTCGGTTGTGAAATTTGAAACTTAAGTGTTCTTGAGATTTTTTCTTTGATTTCGATGCTAAATTCATTGTTAAATGTGTTAATTTGGCGATCTGATAGCACGAATAAGTCCATATGATGTCTTTGGGTTAGTATGCATGTTTGGTTTGGAGCCCCGAGGGCTCGGGCGAGTTTCGGATGGGTTTTGGGATGTTTTTAAACTTAGAAAAGTTGCAGGTTTTGCTGTCTCAGGTGCACAGAGGTTTTGTTCTTCGCGTTCGCGTGGTTCCACTCGCGAACACGTAAGGCAAACTTCCTCAGGTGCCAATTTGTTCTTTGCGAACGCAAAGCTATGGGGGGAGTACCCTTCGCGAACGCGTTCAGGCACTCGCGAACGCGTAAGGTTAGTGGCCTAGGGGAGGGATTTCACATATGTTCTACGCGAACGCGGCCATCTGACCGTGAACGCGAGCCATTGAACACGAACGCGATGGTCAGCTAGGCCTGACCCATCGCGAACGCGACAGGCCCATTGCGAACGCGATTAAGGCCTGCTCAGTCATTTTTAAAACAGTAGCCAAAAACGGGCAGAACCCATTTATTTCATATTTTCAAAATTTAGGAGCATTGAGGCGATTTTCAAAGAACAAGTTCTTCCCCAAAGCATTGGTATATGATTCTAAACCTTTTTCTTTCGATTTTTCATTGCATTTCATCAATCTTCATTCAAAAATCTAGGGTTTTTATGGTAGAAATTAGGAATTTGGGTAGAGTTAGGGCTTTTTGATTAATTGTATTTAGACCTCGTTTTGGGGTCGGATTTCGAAACTAATTGCATATTTGGGCTCGTGGGTGAATGGGTGATCGGGTTTTGGTCCGAACCTCGAGTTTTTACCAAGCGGGCCCGGGGTCGATTTTTGACTTTTTGGGGAAAATGATAGAAAAACCTATAATTTAGCATTGGGTATGAATTCTTTAGCATTTATTGATGTTGATAAATTAATTTGGACTAGATACAAGTAATTTGGAGGCGAATTCTAAAGGAAAAGCGGCGTTTGAGGCTTGAGTTGGCCGTGGAAGTTTGAGGTAAGTGTTCGGTCTAACCTTAGCTTGAGGGATTAGGAGTCGTGTCCTATTTGCTATGTGTTAATTGTTGAGTACGACGTATAGGCATGGTGACGAGTATCTATACATTGGTGTCAAGCATGCCCGTGAGTCTTATATTATGATTAATGTGACTCCGTTTTGTATTGTTCATGCCTTATGTGATATTCCTATTGTTGAACAAGGCTTGTGGAAGTAAATTGGGTAATTGAACATTTAAGAGTGTTGGCTCAAGTTGTGAATTGATTTGTGAAAGTATCATTGGTATTTGAACATTGTAGAGCGTTGGCTCAAGTTGTGAATCGAATTGTGAAAGTATCATTGGTAATTGAGTTGTGGAGTAAATGTGAAAAAAAGAGAAGAGAATTATGATATGGTTCCCTTGCCGGGATGTTGTTGCTTTTAATATTGTTCCCTTGCCGGGATGTCGTTACTTTTGATACTGTTCCCTTGCCGGAATCTTCAGTGTGAATCTATTTAATTCCTTGCCCTTATTGTTTGTGATTGTTGTTTGGGTGAGGAAGGAGTGTTAAAGCACGAAGGGTGATGCCGTGCATGATATTTTGTGAGAGAGTGTTAATGCACGAAGGGTGATGCCGTGCCGCACGATGTACCATTCCGTGCCTTTATATGAGTGATAATGCACGAAGGATCATTCCGTGCCATGATTATGTGAGGTAAAAGCACGAAGGGTGATGTCATGCCGATTATATCGATTCTTATGGTGAGGACGAGAGTAAAAGCACGAAGGGTGATGCCGTGCACTTGTCCTTGATTTTCCTGATTCTTGTTGATAATTGAGTTATGATGTTCTTTACGTTTATTTACTGGTTTTCTGTGGTTACTTGATTTTATTGTGATGTTATTGATTCCCTTACCCAAATTGCTTTGTGATTGTTGCTTGGGTGAGGAAGAGTGTAAAGCACGAAGGGTGATGCCGTGCATGATATTTGTGAGAGAGTGTAAAGCATGAAGGGTGATGCCGTGCATGATAGTTGTGAGAGAGTGTAAAGCACGAAGAGTGATGTCGTGCACTTGTCTTCGATTTCCTGATTCTTGCTGATAATTTAGTTATAGTGTTCTTCACATTTATCTATTGGATTTTCGTTGTTACTTGATATTTCCCCGCAGCATGTTTCCCGTTCCTATCTTTAATTGTAAAGTTTGCCTTTATTTTCCGCTGTACACGATTTAACTACACAAGTTTATTTGGTAGTCTGGTCCTAGCCTCGTCACTACTTCGCCGGGGTTAGGCCAGGCACTTACCAGCACATGGGGTCGGTTGTACTGATACTACGCTCTGCACTCTTTTGTGCAGATCCCGATACTATAGCTTCCGGACCGCAGTGAGGTTGCTACTTCTAGTTCATTAGGCGACCCGAGATAGTCCTGCAGACGTCCGTAGGCCTTGGCGTCTCCTCCTATCTTTTATCCTGTTTCTTTCATGTATTTCCAGAGACAGTGTTGTATTACTTTTTCAGACCTTTATTTGTAGTACCCCTAGACAATCTGTGAAATTGTGACACCAGTCTTGGGTAGTTTTGTTACGGATTGGTATTGGTAGCATTGTTAAATATTTTATTTCAGTCTTCCGCTTATTAAATGTTGGTTCTTAACTGTTTGGATTAAAAATGAGAAAGAGGTAAATGGTGGAAATAATTGACTTGCCTAGCTATCACTAGTTGGCGCTATCACGACTTTCAAGGGTGGAAAATCCGGATCGTGACACTCAGCTTGTATAGCTTCAACCCATCTCACATCCATAGAAGCTTCTTGAAAGGTTTTGGGCAAGAAAAAACACCTAAATAGGCCTGATAAGAAGAAGAGAGATGATCATAGGAGGCATTTTTGGATGAATATATCACATGGTTAACTGATTTCTTTGTGGTGACTTAATCTGTTAGCCAAACAGGTTCTTTAAATTCCCTCTTTGATCTTCTTAAGAGGCTAGGAGTCGTGCCTGTAGCAGGAGGAGAAGGGAAGTCCATGACAACCTCATGATCACTAATTATAGGAGGAGATCTTTATGTGTTAACATAAGGTGGATCTTCAGCATTAGGTGGGGATGCAGTGCTATCTGAGGCATTCATCTGCTCAGGAGCAAAAATAGTATCACCTGCATTGCTATCTAAGACATACA
The DNA here is from genome assembly GCF_001879085.1 of Nicotiana attenuata. NCBI lineage: Eukaryota > Viridiplantae > Streptophyta > Magnoliopsida > Solanales > Solanaceae > Nicotiana > Nicotiana attenuata. Next base: position 21,025,589 of record NC_031998.1, read on the forward strand.
GCTGCTCAGGTGTACAAATAGTATCTTCTACATTTGTACCTTTAATTCCAAAATCAGTATCAGTAGTGCTGTGAATATAGGGGTAGAGTGGCTTCCTTAAGGCATCACTTTGAACTTGAAAGGGAAATATAGACTCACTGAAAACCACATCTCTATTGATAAAGAACCTGTGTCTATCTAAATCATACAGGATGTACCCTTTTGTAACACCAGAATACCCCATAAATGCTGCCTTGCAGCTCTACTTGCAAACTTATCAGGCTAATTAGGCAGGGCACTTACCAAGCATAAACACTCCAGTGTTTTAGATGAGAAAAAAAAGGCTTCTTTCAAAAAAATAACTCATATAGCAACTTCCATGTATCTCTATTACCTTCTACAAGATTAAAAGAAGTACGTTGAGAGTCAACCTCATCTGATCCAAATATTTTAGCCTTTCGAACTCTAGTGCTTCTTCTTTGTTCACAAGGTTGATCATTAACCTCCTATGAACTAGATTGCTCAACAATCCTTTGAGATATTTTTTTCTAATGTTGCTAAGTTGATGAAGATTAAAATCTTCTACCCGAGGTTACAAGATATTCAAAAAATTCCACATCTCTAGATTCAACATTGACAATCGACTCTAAATTAAGAAGTCGATAAGCTTTGCTATTTGAGGCATAACCTACAAATGTACACTTTATCCCTCTAAGACCCAACTTGGTCCGATTTCGATCATTATTTTTATAATATGCAAGACATCCCCACACTTTAAAATATCCTATATTAGGCTTTCTTCCCTTCCATAATATATGGAGTAATTTAATTTTTCTTCATAGGAATCCAACTAAATATATGACATGTAGCAAGAAGTGCTTCTCCCCACAAATTGAATGACAATTCAACATGTAACAACAAAGCACTAACCATTTCTAGATAAGTTCTATTTTTTTTTTTGCTAAACCGTTCTGTTGAGGAGTGCGAGGAGCAGAACATTCATGAATAATATCATTTTCTTCACAAAAAGTATTAAATTATTTAGAAAAATATTCTCCCCTCCTATATTACTCCTTAAATCTGTAATTCTTTCCTAATTGATTCTCCACTTCAACCTTATAATTTTTAAAAGTATTAAAGGCTTCATCTTTGTGTCTCAACAAATATACATAAGTATATCTAGAACTATCATCAATTAAAGTTATAAAATATCTATTGCCGCCTCTAGTTAGCATGCCATTTAACTCACATATATCAGAATGTATTAAATCTAACAAGTTTGTATTTCTTTCAACACTTTTAAAAGGTTTCTTAGTCAATTTAGATTTAACACACAACTCATATTTTTTAAAACCTTTTAAGTCGCAAGAAATCAAACCATTTTTAACCATTTTTTTCATAGTACTTAGACCAATATGTGCTAATATATAATGCCATAATGAAATTGAATGCTACATATAAACAGAAGCATAATTCTTATTATTAATAAAAAAATCATCAGTTACAGACAATTTGACCATTCCATCAGTAGAATAGCCCTTTTCCAACAAAGATACCATTTCGGGACAAAATTAATTTTTCCAATTCAAATACAGATTTAATACTCGATTTGTCCAAAAGTACCCCACTAACAAGATTTCGATTCATATCGGGAACATGTAAGACATTGGTAAAAGTAACCATTTTGCCCGAAGTAAATGCAAGTTCGATATTTTCCTTGCCAAAAACTTTGGACCTTCCTTCATTTCCCATTTGAACCTCTTGTTCATCAGTCACTTCTTTGTAGGTCTTGAAGAGGGACTTGTCGTAGCAAACATGAACTGTGGCACATGTATCATACCACCAACCAGAAACTTTGCCTTGTATGGCATAGATCTCGCTCACAGTAGCAACAATCTCTTTATTTTATTTTGTGTTGAATTCACTTCTGGTTTATGTGTCTTCTTAAATCTGCAATATCTAACATAATGGCCACGCTTTCCACACACAAAGCAACCTCCCTTGTTTGGACTTCTTGAATTTCTTTTGATCTTTTTTAGGACCAAGAGAAATTCCTTGGCTTTGCTTTTCTTTGTTGAATTTGTTTGAGGGCTTATTTAAAGTGTTGGCTTTATTATTGCCATTATAAGAATGTTCATTCTTATCTCTCTCCCTCGATTCCTCTTCGATTCGAACGTGCTTTTGAATTTCTTCCAAAGAAAGTTCTTTAGAATCATGGAGAATTTTCTTCCTATATCCTTTCCATGATGGTGGAAATTTGTTATAATTGCACCAACTTGAAAAGATTCAGGAAGTTCAATTCCCGCAACCCTCAACTGATTTAATATAACCTGTATTTCATGCACTTGTGCTAAAATAGGCATATAATCAGTAAACTTTAACTCAAAATACTTGGATACCAGAAACTTTTGGTACCTTCCTCCTCAGAAGGTTCGATAGTGGAGAGGTCATAAAGGCGATCTGAAAGTACATTGAGAATGTGGCCTCTACACATGATTTCATCTTCCTCCCTCTTTTTTCTTTGTGCCTTGAGTTCTTCGGTGTCATCCTTTGGTGAAGGAACTGGAGAAAGACTTGGATCAAGCACATAAAAGATCTTCAAAGCAGTGAGTATAAACTTCAATTTGTCCCTCCATCTTGTGAAATTTGCACCATCAAATCGATCAAGACGGACAAAATCTTGGTTCATGAGTTTGATTGTATCAGTAGCCATGATAAGTTAACAGACAACAACTTCCTTTTTAATTTCAGGCCCCAAATATGAAACTTGGGTTTGGTGAATAATTGCCGCAAAGAAAAATAATAGAAAGCAGAATTGAAGATTCAAAATCTAACCAGCGAAACCAAAAGAGAACCAAGAGATCTTGATCAACAAATTGGAGAAGTGAAGCCAAAGTTGTAAACAAGGCAACAAAAATTTCTTCTACTTCAGAAGATAAGAACATCACCAAACTTCAAGAAAGTAAAACTGTCCAATACCCCCAAAACCAGAATAGAAATATTATTTTTACATTGTTATAAAATATGAACCACGATCACAGGCAGGGGCGAAGCTATGTTGGCCCAAGGATGGTCAACTGTGTATTAGTAAAAAATAAATATGACACATAGAATTATGTGTAGCTAACAAGACATGATACGTAGATCACTAAGAAGATGACAGCTGGAATACTGCGTTAAGAGATGCACAAGATATAAGAGGCACGGGCAAGTCACTCACGGGATGAAGGAATGCAGTTGCTCGTGTCTAAATCATTTAGTAAATATGGGTTGAATGAATTAAGACAATAAGAAGGGGAATATTCACGAACCTCCAACTAATGAGGAATAAGAATTGGAATCGTTACAAAATCTCCACAAACAGTTACGATTGTTTATTATAAACGGATCATTAATGTCATTAATGACATAATAATTAGGCCATAAAAGGGAGAAAACGTTATATTTGTAAACCCCTATAAAAGGGAAGAGAATTTCTTTTGTAAGGATGATCTGAGACTATCTTGAAATATATTCACTTTACTTTTCTGCTATCTTGTCTTTGCAATCAATTATTTCTTTACTTATTTTTGTCTTTTCCTTTCATACAATTGAGAAAGTACGGAATTTCTTGGTTATTAGTAACCCGAGTTCTTCTAAAAATAAGCTTTGACTGGAATACATATTTTTTGGTTAAACATATTGGTTTCGTTGCCGGGAATCTGATAATCTTTTCACTTTCCAAATTCATTTTTCTGTCAAACTATCATGTCGACTGCCAACGACAACAACCAACAAAACCAACTAAACCAACAGAATCAACAAGAGGGTGAAACTCCAATGCCTTCACCCTAAAATTCTCCTCAACACTCCCGAGAAGGGTCACCTGACAGGTCAACATCACATGTGAATAACCAACAAAAGGAAGATAAAACTGTTGAGGATGCATTGAAATAACTAATTGCAGAACACGTCAACAATGCTCTTCAAGTTTTCGTTAGTGTATTACCAACTGTACCACCAACTCCACCTCCAAACAACACCGCAACCATAGAGAACCCACGCCCAGGACTTGCCAATTCGGGCAGTAGAGGAACTCCCAGCGAATCTCGCAATGGAAGGTCGGGTATTCCAAATAATTCTGATTTACAAAGTTTAGTACTAACTTTGCAGAAGCAGCTCAAGGAGCAGAACGACCGCATAGAGCAGATACCTGTTGTGCCACCCGTAATTAAAGGAGTGGATATTGATAAATATTCTCAACAGCCTGGAAGCCAAGTGCCGCTCCCTAGCCAATTCCAAAAAAGTTTAAGATGCCCGATATCCCGAAGTATGATGGGACAACCGACCTACGAGATCATGTAACAACATTTACAACTGGCGTGAAAGGCAACGATTTGACCAAGCGAGATAATGAGTCGATGCTGGTCAAAAAATTTGATGAAACACTCACAAAAGGAGCACTAACATGGTATTCTCTTTTACCAGAAAATTCTATTGATTCTTTTGCCGAGCTTGCAAATTCATTTATAAAAGCACACTCGGGAGCTCAAAAGATTGAAAAGCGGATGGAAGACATCTTCAAAATAAATCAAGGAGATACGAAGCTACTCAGGGAATTTGTGGATAGATTCCAGCGTGAAAGGATGATGTTACCACGTGTACCTGAAAATTGGGCGGCTATGGCGTTTACAAGTAACCTAAATGAAAAAAGCTCAGAAGCCACGAGGAGACTCAAAGAAAGTTTACGAGAATTCCCTGCAACAACTTGGAATGATGTTTACAACAGGTATAGCACGAAGCTGCGGATAGAAGAAGATACTATCACTCAGTCACCGGGAGATGAAAGAACAAGTTCGAGGCGACCAGAAACTGAAAAAAGGTCCGGTAAGAACAGGTACGAACCTTACATGGGACCAGCAAGAAGGAATTCACGTTCAAAACAAGAGAACCTACGTTCAAAATAAGAGAACCCGAGGTACGGTTCCAGATCAAGGGACTGATATGCGGGTTCGTCATCCAAGTTTAGAAAGGAGCGAGATACGCGGGACAGCGACATTAGTACAAAAGCAAAGGTTGGAGATTACAGTTTCAATGTTAGCACATCTGAATTGGTAGCTGTTTTAAAAAGTTTGGGAGATAAGGTGCAGTGGCAAAAAAGAAATGAGATCAAACCTTAGTAGAAGAAACCCAGATTTCTGGTGAGAGTTTCATAATGATCACGGTCACAAAACAACAGAGTGCAGATTGCTACAAAGTGAAGTAGAGCACTTGTTAAAACAAGGTTATTTAACCGATTTGTTTCGCGAGAAGGGTAAGCAAGCGTATATGAAGAATAGACAGGAGCCACCAAAACCTCCGTCGCCAAAAAGAATGGTTAATGTCATAAGCGGAGGAGAGAAGGTCAACGGTGTAACGTATACGACTGCAAAAAAGATGTCAAAAGTCACAGTTACCTACGGAAAGCGAATTCACCAAGTTTTGGAAGAAGACAGCATAACGTTTGATGATGCAGATGCGGATGGTGTGATGATCCCACACAATAATACACTGGTAATATCTTTACGTGTACATGATACTAATGTGGAATGAGTTTTGATTGATCCAGGTAGCTATATAAATATCATTCAATTAAGAGTGGTAAAAGAGATGCAAGCCGATGATAAACTGGTACCCAAAGCACGTACCTTATCTGGATTTGACAATTCAAGCGTTGTTACAAAAGGGGAGATAATGCTCACAACATTCGTAGAAGGAGTAGTCAAAGATACGAAATTTCAAGTGATAGATACGGATATGACGTATAATATGATTCTCGGCAGACCTTGGATTCATGATATGGATGTCGTTCCGTCTACTTTACATCAGGTTTTTAAGTTCCCTTCACAATGGGGAATGAGACAAATTAGTGGCGATCAGTAGGCCTCTAGAAGTATCAATTCTGTGGCAGATTCAAACATAAAGAATGATGTTACAGATAAAAAATAGCAATTACAGAATTCAGTTGAGGATTTAGCAGCACATATCTCAACTGGAGATGGGAAAACGGATGTAGACTCAAGGCCTGATATCATTCAAGAGCCGGAAGAGAACGAAAACATCAAAACAACAATTGAGGAACTCGAAGCGGTGGTGCTGTTTATACATTGGCCGGACAGAAAAGTTTACATCGTAACCAGCCTAAGCCTAGAGATGAAAGGTAAGTTAATTGAATTCTTAAAAGCTAATGCAGACTGCTTTGCTTCGTCGCATTCAGATATGACAGGTACACCACCGGAGGTGATGACCCATAAGCTAAATGAAGATCCAACATATCCGCATGTCAAACAGAAGAAAATAAAGCCAGGTGATTCAGGATGAGGTACAAAAGCTTTTAAAAATAGGGTCTATCCGAGAGGTAAAATATCCTAATTGGTTAGCCAATACTGTAGTGGTGCCAAAAAAGATTGGTAAATGGCGAGTCTGTATAGACTATACTGACTTGAATAAAGCTTGCCTAAAGATTCTTTTCCTTTACCGCACATAGATCAACTAATTGATGCTACTACAGGACATGAATTATTAAGTTTTTTAGATGCCTATTCAGGATATAATCAAATAAAAATGGATCCCTTAGATGAGGAAAAAACTTCCTTTATTACAGACAGGGGGACTTACTGTTATAAAGTCATGCCTTTCGGCCTAAAGAATGCTGGAGCCACGTACCAGAGGTTAGTAACGAAGATGTTTCAAGAACATCTCGGAAAAACCACGGAAGTCTATATCGATGACATGCTAGTCAAGTCAGCACATGCGGGGGATCACATCCAACATTTGTCAGATACATTTCAGATTCTTCGCAAATTCAATTTGAAGTTAAATCCCGAAAAGTGTGCATTTGGCGTGTCTTCAAGCAAATTTTTAGGTTTCCTTGTTTCTAACCGAGGAATTGAAGTAAATTCAGCACAGATTAAAGCCATTAAAGAAATACCGGATATACTTACGAGCAAAAAAGAGGTGCAGAGGTTGACAGGTAGGATAGCATTATTGGGAAGGTTTATTTCTAAATCTTCGGAGAAAAGCTTTAAGTTATTTTCAGCGTTGAAAAAGCAAAGCCAATTTGAGTGAACTGAGGAATGCCAACAAGCACTCAAAAATCTAAAAACGTACTTGTCAAACCCACTGTTGCTGACTAAACCGAAGGATGGAGAAAGGCTACTCATATATCTCGCTGTTGAAGAAATGGCGGTAAGTGCAGTATTAGTTCGAGACAAAGGTAAACAATCTCCAATTTATTATGTTAGCAAGTCTTTATTGGATGCTTAAACTCGATATCCCAATTTAGAAAAACTTGCTTTAGCATTAATCATGGCATCTAGAAAGTTGAGGCCTTATTTTCAATGTCACCCTATCTCTGTAGTGACCGCTTACCCCTTAAGAAATATATTGCACTAGCAAGAACTATCAGGTAGATTAGCCAAGTGGGCTATAGAACTAAGTGAATATGATATCACATATCACCCTAGAACTGCGATAAAATCATAGGTTTTAGCATATTTCGTGGCAGATTTCAGCCCAGGAATAGTAACGGAAGCAGAAAAAGAAATGCAGGTATTCAACGGGTCTAATCCGGGTACTTTGATTCTATTTACCGATGGCTCCTCAAATGTTAAAGGAGCGGGTTTAGGCATTGTTCTAATCCCACCTTCGGGAGAAACTATAAGGCAGGCAATAAAATGCCATCCCATTACTAACAAATAAGCAGAATATGAAGCTGTATTTACAGGTCTAGAATTGGCACGAAAGCTCGGAATAGTGCAGATTACAATCAAGAGAGACTCGTAGCTTATAGTTAATCAAATGCAGGGGACTTATATAGCTAGAGAAGCGAGGATGCAACAATATTTGGAAAAGGCACGAGATTTGATTAGACAATTCCAATCTTGGAAAATCATGCAAATACCCAGGGAAGAAAATGCTGAAGTAGACGCGCTGGCTAATCTTGCATCCGCTACAGAAGTGACAAATGAAGAAAATGCTTCCATAATACATTTGTTTCATTCGACACTCGATCAGGACAAAAACGAGGTAAAACAATAAATTAACTTGGGATTGGAGAAACGGGATCGTTAATTTTTTGCAGTACAGGATTCCACCTGAAGATAAGAAAAAGGCTCAGGCACTTCGACGAAAAGCTGCCCGTTATTGTTTGGATCGAGGCAACTTATATCGAAAGATGTTCGTTGGACCTTTAGCAAGGTGTCTTGGACCTTCTCAAACAGAGTATGTGATGAGAGAAGTACATGAGGGACACTGTGGAAATCACGCAAGAGGAAGATCCTTGGTAAAAACTCTAATTAGAGCTAGAGGTGTCTAACGGGCCGGGTCTGCCCGTTTCCAGACCGGTTGAAACCGGAATCGGCCCGGACCGGTACAAAGGGGGTCGGGTGGGCTAGGTTAATAGGGTAAGGGGGGTTGGTCAGTTTACGTTGGGGCTATCGGTTAACCGGCCCGGTCAAACCCGGTCAATAGTTTTACTGTAGAATCGGTTACCGGCCCAGATCAGACCGGCCCAGACCGGTATAACGACTACCTTAATTTTTTTTTAATAATGGGGCCTATTTCTGACCGTTGGCAACGGTCTTCTGGCCTTGGGGTCGTTGCCCAACGGCAGATTTGCACAAATAGCCCATTTTTGGGCTTTTTTGAAAAAAATAAACACCTTTTGTAATTACCTAATTAGCCCTTTGAAAAACTATAAATACACCCCCCTCCCCTTCTTCATTTCTTCACTCATCTCTCATTTCTCAAACTCATATTCTCAATTATCATTCTCTCATTCTTCACCTAAAGTGCAATTAAGTATTTAGCTCTCATTTTTTTTGGAATTTCATTTATCGTATTATTTAATATTTGAAGTTTGAAGTTTGAACAATTGATGTTTCTTCGTGGTAACATTGGAGTTGCGTAAATCATCAAGTTGTTCAATTTATTGCCGAATTCGGTGCACTCCCTCCAACTCTTTTTCTTATTTATTATTTTATTTGCATATTTAATTGTTGCTAGTAGTTAAATTTTTACAATATATTTAATGCTACAAAAAGAGTTTGTAATAAGGTTAATAATCGGGGAAATAAAAAAAGAGGTACTACTTCAGCATTTGGTAGTAATTTAAATGACTCTACACATATTCCTGAAACATAACCTGATAATAATATAGATTATGAACAATTAAAGGAAGATTTCGGTATAGAAGATAATGAATTAGAAATGGAAGATGAGATACCACTTACACCTAGTAGTGTTGCAGCTGGTAGCAGGGGTGGTGGTCGTGTAGTAGACCACCTGTGGCCCCGACTAGTAATCGGAGAAAAAGAAGTAAGGTTTGGCTATTTTTTATCGAAATAGAAGGTACTGATAGAGTTAAATGCAAACTTTGTAATGATACTTTTAAACATAAGACTGGAGGACAATTAGGGGGGACCGGGACTTAGTAGACATATGAGAATTGAGCATCCTATAGAATGGGGGCTCTGATGGAGATGGAATCAAGCAACTCTAAACCCTACTACTGGAGGTCTTATGAAATATGATAAAATAAAGAATCGTGAGGAGTTAGCAAAAATGATTGCTTTGGG
>NC_031998.1:21036319-21051420 GCF_001879085.1 Nicotiana attenuata
AATGCTTTGGAAGTTTTAGTATGTTTCAGAGATTGGATTAGATCGGAACAAAGAAATCAAGGACGTGAAGATGTTGATAGCCCAGAAGACGAGGAACTTGGAGATATATTAACACATGGTAACCCATCTGAATTTAACACTCCAGAAGAAGGCCACTCAGTTCATATTGATTATGACGAACTTACTAACGCAATGCAAAACCTTTGAATTTACTCTTTTTTCGTTAATTTACTTGTTGTTAAATGTAAACCTTTCAATTTGTAAATTTTAATTTTGAAATAAATGTAGCACTTGCAATTTATAAGTGCAATTTTTCCCCATCTTCATTGTATTCTTTATATTTTTACTTTATATTAATATAACTTAAAATAGTTATACAAAATACAAAAAAAAATTTAAAAATTACGCTAACCCGGCCCGGCCCGGCCCCTTGTACCTGTAACCGGTACGGTTCATTTTTTACCCGGATTAACCCGAACCCGTTAAGCCCGATAACCCCTAACCCGTAACCGGCCCGGTTCCTAACCCGCCCGGCCCGGCCCACCCGTTAGACACCCATAATTAGAGCAGGATATTATTGGCCAAAAATGGAAGAAGACGCAGAAAGCTTTGTGGCCAAATGTGACAAATGCCAACGATATGGTAACAATATGCATCGCCCAGCAGAGTTATTACATCCGGTTATTGCACCATGGCCTTTTATGAAGTGGGGGATGGATATCGTAGGTCCGCTACCCCAAGCCAAAGGAAAGGTACGATTTTTACTAGTACTAGCCGATTATTTTACCAAGTAGGTAGAAGCAGGTGCCTTCAAACAGGTGCGGGAAAAAGAAGTCAGGGACTTCATTTGGCGAAATATCATATGCCGGTTTGGAGTTCCAAAAGAAATTGTGTGTGATAACGGCCCGCAATTCATAGGCGCGAAAATCATGGAATTCTTTCAGAGTTGGCAGATTAAAAGGATAACTTTAACGCCTTATCGTCCTGTGGCTAATGGACAAGCTGAATCAACAAACAAGGTTATTTTTAATAATTTAAAGAAAAGATTAGAGGAGTCAAAAGGTAAGTGGCCAGAAGGGTTACCAGGAGTCTTATGGGTTTACCGAACAACAGCAAAAATAGGTACGGGAGAGACTCCATTCTCACTTGTGTATGGTGTCGAAGCCTTAATTCCAGTTGAAATAGGAGAAACAAGTACGATGTACATCCAAGCAACCGAAGAATCAAATGAGGAAGAGATGCGAGTAAATCTCGATTTGCTTGAAGAAAGGAGAGAAACAACTCGAATAAGGATGGCAGCGCAGAAGCAAATTATCGAGCGATATTACAATCGGAAAGCTCATCTTAGGTACTTCAAGATTGGGGAATTCATACTCAAAAAGATTTTTCAATCATCAAAAGCGGCCAATGCAGGAAAATTGAGCCCAAATTGGGAAGGACCTTACAAGATTCGAGGTATTGCTGGAAAGGGCGCATATGAATTGGAAACAATGGACGGTAAAGTACTCCCATCAAATTGGAATGCTGTTCATTTGAAGAAGTATTACTTCTGAAAGGGAAAAACCCCGGTCATGTATCGTTTATGCAAGATTGAGATTTTTTTTTAAAATTATACTAACCATTTTAGATGATAGGCACAAAGCTAGCCCACACCAAATGATGATTTAGAACTAAAAGACACGCGGGATGCAAAATCATCTCCGGTCTGGGTTGCAACCTTTCTGATGGAAATAAAAAGGGTTAAGTAGTCATCAATTTAAATTATACCTCCGAGTCCCGTATGTATTTTCCTTTTCAGGAAATGGACCAAATGGAAGGAATAATCAAGTGCTCGAGATTTCATACTTCAAAGCTCTAACACTTGGGGGACTATAGGTAGCAGGCAAAGAAGACTGCAAGCCAAAGAAGAAAGAAGACTGAAAGTCAGTTCAAGCCTGGATTGACCCAAAAATCAAAAGTCAAAGAGCAATCAAAAGTAGAGCCAATCAAGAGCCATGAAAGCAAGTCTAAATCAAAAACCTTTTGTATTAAGCTGTCATAAAGTGTAAACTCGCGGACATAAATTATAAGATCCTACGAGTACTAAGGTTAAAGGTAATGTTTAGTTATGGGTTGCAAAATATACCCTAGAAATTTGTAAAATCTGTTATAAAGAAAACAATTGTGAAAGAGTTTGTAGATGTTATATAAAAAGTTACTTGAATACATGTAAAGTGTTATATAATTTTAAAGTTCAAAACACAAAAACTTCCTCAAATTATTCACGAGATTTCTTTGAAATGTGTATTTTCCTACTTCTTTCATATTTTTACACCAATATGAAGTTGAGACGTCTTATTTATTAGTGTCGTTCATAAAAGGGCCCTCTTTGATAAAATTTGTGTCTATTCAAAAATCGCGAAATACTAAAGCATTTTTAAATGCAAATTAAAGAGTAGAACAGAAACTCAAACAAAATATTATATATATTAAACTTGGCCAAAACTAAGTATGAACTTAAAGCCAAGGAACTTTGCCAATAAACCCCAAAACAGGCCAGGGATAAAAACTTGTCAACTATTTCAAAAAGAGAAACAAACTTCCCAACAAAAAGTTCACACAATACTATGGGGCAGGATTCAAAGCAGAACTATCAGCAGCAAGAGAGATAGAATCCAATGAGGCATCAACATCGACGGGAGAAGATACAACTTGAGCAGAAGAGGCTTGAACATCAACTTCACCAAGAGTAAGTTCATCACCTTCGGGAACGCCGACTTTAGGTGAGGAAAAGTTCTGACATTGCTGAGTTTTTTCAATAGTTTCCTTAGCTTTTGCAATCTCAGCAGTCAAGTCAAAGCCTTCCTGGATAGCCTCCATCAAAGTCTCAAGGCGTGTATTCAAAAAAGCCCAACTCACATCAAGAGTTGCTTTATCTTCAAGGGCCTCGTAATCTTTTTCCGATTGCTCAATTTCAGCCTCCAACTCTTCCCTCTCGGCCAAAGAAGCATCATAAGAAGCCTTCAAAGGGGCGAAAGATCTCTCCAAGAATTGGACCTTGTCTGAAGATGCACGGAGGTCTTCTTGAGCCTAGGTGAGCGTTTGAACAAGCTCCCCGGCGTAACCATCCTTTTGATTAAGCAAGTCTTTCAAACCCCTAATTTCTTCGGTAGCTTTAGAAAGCTGCTCCGCAAATGAAGACTCAAGAATGTCTTTGTCTTTGGCCACTTGACTGGAAGAGGCTTTTTCAATTGCCAATTCTGATGCCATCACTTGTACTTGCTGCTCCAAAGCACATTTCTCCTCATCCAAAACTTCTTTCTCCAACCGAAGACTCTCATACTGTTCCCTCCAATTATCTGCTTTCATACGATAATCATTGACTAGCTGTTCGGTATTGACAATTCTCTTTATAAGCTTCGTGCCTATCAAATCAATATACACAAGAAAAAGAAGTGATTATCAAACAAAGATAAAAATCACGAGGGAAGTAAAAGAAAAAGCTAAGGCTTGTACCTTCAAAGATGAATGAACAATATCATTTATCCATGTTAAAAAACCGTGGCTTTCCAACTTGGACTTCTCAACCGGGCCAATTAAAGGTTTTAGCCATATATCAGCTTGACCAAACTTTTTCAAAAGATTACCATCTTGGGGACTTGAATGGTAGCTTTTTTCATCCTATTGATACTGGAAGAACCAACTTCAACATGAGAAGTGGTAGCAGTAGGGACAGTTGAGGAAGTAAAAACCGCCACGGGAGGAGCAGTAGCAGCAGCGATAGGAGCAAAAACTTGAGGACCAGTAGGTGCAGACATTGGGAAAGAGGCAAGAGGAGCTTCTTCATAAACAAAGTCAAAATCTTCATTATCAAACCCACGGGAAAATAATTGATCAGCAGAGTCACGAGGTGAAACATTCATCTCCTCATCAAAGCTCATTAAAACAACACTTTCAGGCTCATTCATGGGAACTGAACTTGGAGGAGGGGTGACTTCATCATCTGAAATAACGCGCCTTCTAGCCCGAGGCGTGCGCACTAAGGAACCCTCTTCTCGTTCCTCTTCACCATTAGAGCCATGAGCTCTTTCAGCTTTTCTCTTTGATGAAGAATTTAAAATCATTTCTTGAGCAAGAGACAAAGAAAGTCTTGATGAAGTAATAGACGCGGCACTGACACCTCGAATGGGAAATCCTAACAAAGGAAAAAGTTAGAAATACCAAGTAAATACGAAAGAAAGAAAAAATTAATTAAAGGAAAAGATACCATGAGTTTTGACTTTCTAGCCAAACCTATGAGAAAGGTATTTCCAAGATCTTTTTTCCATGGGGGCAACTGATAACGTCTTCTCTACCCAAACACGGAAGTCTGGTATTTCATCAAAAACTTCCATGGTTGCTAAAAAGAGAAAAAAAATCCATGAGATCGTCAATTTCTTCCTCTTTCATAAAAGAAGAAAAATATGAAATAGAACTTACGTGCAAAATTCCACTTCTCTGGAAAAGGCATGTTCTCTTCACCCACTAGACCACTTTTGGGAGCACCAACAAAACGGGCATACCAGCCACGGTCCTTATCATCTTCAGGGCTAACCAAAACCCTTTTGCTCCTGACAGCGAGAGTGAAAACCCCTGAGCGGAACAACTTAGGGGAATACAGATGAAGCAAGTGTTGAGAAGTGAAGGGTAAAGAGGCCAAATTAGATAAGTATCTTAAACATGCAACGACTCTCCATACAATAGGACCAATCTGTCCTAAGCAAATAGTGAAGAAGCGACAGAATTCTATGATAACTGGGTCAATAGGGGGTCTGAAACCTAAAGTAAAAGGATATGTATAAACGAAAGAATAACCAGACAGGAACGAAGTTATCCTTTGGTTTGGACCAGGAATTAAAATTGGAAAATCAGGATTCCAGTAGCATTCTCTTCGCACAAGAGAAATCAAACCATCAGTAATCTGAGAAGGATAGACATCGGCACGATCATGAGAAGTCATAGAAGTAACTTGGTTTCTAATTGATTCACGATCAGTGGAGAAAGAAAATTCTGCAAGGATAATTTCATCAATTGTAGGTTCTCGAAGGGGTTCACCTGATTCCCTATTTTTGGCAGAAGATCTATGGGTTGAAGAAGCCCTAATCCTAGATGAAGAAGGGGTAACAATGTTGGGTTGGGAAATAGAACCACGGACTGATAAAGACCTTAAGCTACGTAACCTACCGCCTCTTCTACTCCTAACAGGAGTAGTTGAAGGAGGAAGTTCATCTACAATGATTGTTCTACGAGGATTGGTGTTTGGTGAATACATGGATGCAAGAAAGTAATAGGAACTGAAGAATAAGAACAATTAGAGGAGAATGATACTGTAGATTGAAGGTTTTCGTGAAGCTAAAGGCACATGGGGTATTTATAAGAAGGAGCAATCATCATGAAAAGTGAGTCATGATGGAAACGTCATAATGAAGTGGCCACTTCATGACTCATGCAGCCGCAAGAAAGCCCTAAAAAGCGCTGAAGAGTCGTAGACCCAATCGGTGGAGGCCACGTGGCACATGCATTAAATGGAAGTGACATACAATGTGTTGGTTCTGAAAAGACATAATGATACATAGGAAACGACGGCAAAAATTTCCGCCATAAATACATACCACTTCCCAAATATTCAAGTGCATAATATTCGGCAAGTTGGGAGGGGGGGGGGACTATCTGTATTAGTAAAAAATAAATATGACACGTGGAACTATGTGTAGCTAACAAGACATGATACGTGGATCACTAAGAATATGACAGTTGGAATACTGCGTTAAGAGATGCACAAGATACAAGAGGCACGGGCAAATCACTCACGGGATGAAGGAATGCAGTTGCTCGTGTCTAAATCATTAAGTAAAATGGGTTGAATGAATCAAGAAAATAAGAAGGGGAACATTCACGAACCTCCAATTAATGAGGAATAAGAATTGGAACCGTTACAAAATCTCCACAAACAGTTACGATTGTTTATTATAAATGGATCATTAATGTCATCAATGACATAATGATTCGGCCATAAACTGGAGGAAACGTTATATCTGTAAACCCCTATAAAAGGGAAGAGAATTTCATTTGTAAGGATCATCTGAGAATATCTTAGAATATATTCACTTTACTTTTCTGCTATCTTGTCTTTGTAATCAATTATTTCTTTACTTATTTTTGTCTTTTCCTTTCATATAATTGAGAAAGTACGGAATTTCTTGGTTATTAGTAACCCGAGTTCTTCTAAAAATAAGCTTTGACCGGAATACACATTTTTTGGTTAAACAAACTGACCACCCTTCGCCGAAAAATTATACTACGTAGAAGGTAAAGTATTACTTGTTATTGATTAAAAATAGACTTTGAACACCCTTGCATAGCCCACTGGCAAAGGGTGTTCAAAAATTTGAATACCCTTATTGAATTTTCTGGCTTCGTCACTGATCACAGGATTGGAGGCTTGAAACACGTACGAAATGTTCCTAAAAGGGATATTTGCACAATCTCCTCTGCGAGATTTCTAAGGGACTATTGGCAAATAGCTTTAGTAGATATGACAAGCCTATGAATTTCAAATTTTCAATACTAAGCAAACAGTGGAGAAATTCTATTGGAAAGCAAGGATGATGGAACTTGATCTTTAGAATAGGAAGTTCGAGAAGGAAAAGTATGTTGCAGAAGATTGCAAAGGAGGACTCTCTCAAGTAACGTTATTTGATTTTAATTGAGTTTGAAAGAGAAGATCAATTTCTTTATATAGAGAAAACAATTACAAAAAGGAACGGACATATCCATTCAAGCAAAGGCACACCCTTTCATTTAAACTTTTGAACTTTAATTATATTTAAACAATAATTTTCTAACAAGATATACACTATTCTAGAGGAAAGGTCTGTCATATTGGATCTGGATACTCAGATATAAGAATACATAGCAGCACAATGGTAGTTGCTAATGTTTGTTTCCAGAAAACAATGATTTGCATTTGGGCACTTGAATTTAGAACGGACGACTACCTTGGATTGAATTTTATGAAGGTACTTAGACTAGATATTGAGTTACGGGTAATCTTACAAGTTCTAAAGCTTATGAACTTATACAAATAGTACATTCTGTTTCTAAATATTTAATAAGCCGAACCTAAATTCTAAATATTTCACTATAATCTTCATAGCATTATAGAGGTAACCGTAAAAGGTGATTTTACATAACAAAAACTACAATGCCTGAAAATATCAACAACCATTTGAATGGCTAATTACAATATACTACCAAAGTTACATTATCTATTGTGCATTTTAATCTTCGTTCATAATCCAATATTTTATTGCGTACTGTTACGAATTCAACCATCACTTGACCTGACCTTCGAATGACTGTTTTACCCTCGACCAAATCCCATTGACAACGCCAATGGGAATGCACCACTGCACCCTTGCAGCTTGTTTGGATGGTTGTTACGTATCGTTTCATAATGTATCGTATCGTATTATATTGTATTGTACTGTATAGTTTGATGAATACAATGTTTGAATGGATTGTGCCGTTTTGGCGTCGTTTCATGGTATCACGCACCTATGAATAAACTTACAATATTATAAAGAAAAATTATGATACGGTATATAAAAATATAGAGTAAATGCTAAAATAAAATTATTTAATAATAATGAAGGGTGGGATTGAGAGAAAAACACAAGGAAACGACGCGACCACACCAAATCGGTCGTTATATAAAATGACACATTTCATCGTTACGTAACGACGGATTTAACAATACGATACAATAAAATTTAAGTGACAATCAAAACAAACACTGTATTTAAAGTAACAATACGATACGATACAATTGGTAACAACCATCCAAACAAGCTGTTAGCAAGAAGCAAGTCAACCGGGTAAAGTAAACTAGTAGAGTAATTAGAACTCAATCGATACGCATACAGGTGGCGGATCCGAGAGAGACGAAAACGGAAATAAAGAAAAAAAGAAGAGAGAGAAAGGGAGAGTGTGAGATCTAGGAAGAGAGAGAGAGAGAGAGAGAGAGATTGAGAGGGAGCTGACCCATAACTCAGGCAGTTGATCCGAAAAGAGATGGGGTGCTCGTTCTCGGGGTTGAATGCTTTATACGACGCCGTTAATGGTGGTGGGGATGTTTGGATCAATGAGAATCGCTTCAGAATCGTGAGACAGCTCGGGGAGGGCGGCTTCGCTTACGTTTTCCTCGTGAAGGAGGTCATCTCTGACACTTCTAACCCTGGCCTTTCAAACAAATTCAAGGACTCTTCTCACCTCTCCGGTACGCACACACACACACACACACACACTATTTTTATAGCTAAAAATTCATACTTTACTTGTGGTCTGACAATTGGGTCAGCTTAGTGCATAATGGGTTTTGTTCCTTTTCTCCAATTGTATGCGATTTGCTTTGGTTTTCGTTACTAATAGTTACTACTGCAAGTCAATATCAATTGCTAATATGATCTTTCCACACGTTGTTATGGTTGCACTCGGCGATGAGGAACTGGGGTTGAGGTGATTGCTCTAATTTGCTCTGTACCCCAACCTCCATGCTTTTCTATTTCTTGAATCAGTGTGTGTGTGTGTGTGTGTGTGTGTGTGTGTGTGTAGGTTGATCATCTTCAAATTTGGATTTTTGTTTTTTGATTCACTGACGTTTGTGTGGTCTAGATATCTAAAAAAATGATGTTAGAGTGGTTTGGCAAATATTGCTCAAATTCTCTATTTACTAGAGGCTCATTTTACTCCAAAATGTGCTTCTTCCCTGTGTACCTGTAGTTATATTGATTGCTGCATTGACCTGACCTAAATTCTGTAGGTTTTGTAGATATTCCTCTCTACCCCAACTTTTCCATTCAGAGAAGAAGTAAAATACCAAGAAAAATGAACTCTATTATACATGTTTTTAAGCATCAGGAATGAAAATTAGGAGCTTTTGGGTTTCTTGTTCTTTCTCTGATTGGCTTTCTTTCCTAATGATATTTTCACTAGAAGTAGTTCTTCAACTCCTTTTAGCAGTTAGTAGGTCAGACTTCGGTGGTTATTGGCCCAGTTTACTCTGATTCATGAAATCTTTCTCTTTGGAAAGGGAAGTGCAAAGATTAAGCTTTGTCTTTGAACCTTGGTGTGCAATTGTATCCATGTTCTTTTATTCTGTAACAAAACAATTGAAAAACTCTCTTAGTGTGCAGATGATGGAACTTATGCTATGAAGAAGGTTCTTATTCAGAGCGCTGAACAATTGGAGTTGGTGAAAGAGGAGATTCGTGTTTCATCTTTATTTACTCATCGCAATCTGCTTCCTCTCCTTGATCATGCTATCATCGCAGTCAAGGTAATTTTTGCAGGCACCTTGCGCCCCACCCTCGACCCCCAAAAAAAGAAACCAGCTCTGTATTCTGATCTCTTTTGTTAGTAATACACTGATGTCCATGTCAAGACTTTGTGTGAACAAGAAGGCTTTGCACAATTAGGTGGTGGAAAAATTAAATTGAGTGTGTAGTATCATCCATGATAGATTAGCTTATGCCGTTCTAGGAACTCTTAGATGTACTCCGAGGAGCTGAATTCCCTAAAGATGTACTGCTCACTCTTCAGTCTTAAAATGATGGTTGAATTCTAAATAATACAAAATTCTAACGATCATGTGGAGTGTCAAACAAGTTTTCTCTGTAGTACTTTTCTTTGAGAACCCAGCTCTTTATAGCTGTACTCCACACTATATGCCTGCTGATATGTGTATTCCTTGTACCCTTTCCTCTACTACATGTTCAATTTTCATCATATTCTATATAAATATCTTACTCTGTTGGATAGGCTGCGCCAGATCAGTCCTGGAAGCATGAAGCTTACTTGTTGTTCCCGGTACATTTGGATGGGACATTACTGGATAATGCCACAGCCATGAAAGCTAAGAAAGAATTCTTTTCCACTTCGGATGTTCTTCAAATATTTCGTCAGGTGAACTAAGGATCTGTACTTTTGCAAATGTGCATTTTATTTGTGAGCATATAAGAGGAGGACATCATCAATTTTGGAGCCTAGAATGTATTTTAAGAAACATTATTATGCAGCTTTGTGCAGGACTCAAGCATATGCATAGCTTTGATCCTCCTTATGCACATAATGATGTCAAACCTGGTAATGTCCTTTTAACTCATAGGAAAGGACAGCCACCTCTTGCAGTATTAATGGATTTTGGAAGTACACGTCCTGCAAGAAGGCAAATCCGCTCTCGTTCAGAGGCCTTGCAGCTGCAGGTACTTTCATTTCGTTTTTTAAACTTATACATATTTTCTGCTGTTTATATGCCTGTAAATTTCTAATAGGTTCCTTCTTTTGAACAAGTTTGGGCTGAATGTTTTCACCAATACTGCTACCTTTATATGCAAATTGCAAGTAGTAGTTAATTCATGTTGTGTTCTTGGTTGACACCCATTTCTTACATATTATACCTTAACTCATTCTGTTGCATTTTCCTTAATGTGCTGTCTTTTGTGGTGCTGATAATGTAGGAATGGGCATCTGAGCACGTTTCCGCACCCTTCCGAGCACCTGAATTATGGGATTGCCCAAGCCAATGTGATATTGACGAAAGAACTGATATCTGGTCATTAGGTTGTACATTATATGCGATAATGTAAGAATCCTCTCAACTCTTTCTAATACCCGAAGCTCTCTCCGTGCAAGAGAGAGTGAAATCCTATGTCCCGTACACAGCTGATAGTTGCAACAAGATTGTCCAAAAATTGGCTCAACTATTCTATTTGTTGCACCTGCTGCACATGTACGTAGCATTAGTAGTTTGGTGCTTGTACTACGTTGCAGTCTTGTGCAAATGGCTCTTCTTTCGAGCTGGTATCCCAAAGTAGCATCAATGGGAAAATCAGATATTAAATGCTAACGAGTTTTGTTAAATAATTGTGGTTGGTCTTACCCTGCAAATAGCGCTCCCTACTTTTTACACTACGACTGCTTTATCATGCCATTATTTCTCATCATGGTAGATACCAAGTTCAGTTTTCATGCCCTTTTTTTAGACGAAGTATTGAATTGTTTCCTACCTTTGGCATTTCAAAGGATAGAGATATCTCTTGACCATGAAAGTGGTTTCTATGCGGTGTGTATATGAATAAGAAGTAACCAATCTTTTCATCATCTCTATTGCAGGTATGGAGTATCTCCCTTTGAGTATGCACTTGGGGAATCTGGTGGAAGTCTGCAGTTGGCTATTGTAAATGCACAGATAAAATGGCCAGCCGGGCCTAAACCTCCATATCCGGAAGCCCTTCACCAATTTGTGACATGGATGCTTCAACCTCAGGGGACAGTTCGACCTCGCATAGATGATATCATAATTCATGTTGACAAATTGATCTCAAAGTTTTCCCATTGAATGGATAGGACAAGATTTGTTGGGTTAGTTTACAGATGAATATCTTATAACGTCTTTTAGCTTATTACATAACTTACTGCAAGTTACTATTCTTGACTTTTCCCTGTTAAAATGTGAGAGAAACAGCAATTGTTTGCTATTGTTTGGATTGCATTCCATGGCAAGAGGCTTTAGCAGTCATACGTTTTTATTTATAATTGTTGAATGGTGAATTATTTCACTCTATAGTTCTTACGCCAAAAGAATCTTTTGCCTTACATGGCCAGGTTGCATTTGTTTTTGCCAGCCTTTTCCTCTGCCGCGCCGTCCTTTATGCTATTCTCGTTACTGAAATCTCAGCTATCTGTGGTGCCTATTTTTCCAGAATCTTTTTTCGACGACCACGCACTGGTATACCTTTATCATGATTGGCAAAACTCTTTTTACGTTTCCAAAGATCTGTCCTGCGTAATGACGTAAATATTGCTTTCAATGGCTTTGTTGAAGTACTTCGCTACATTCGTTGTTCGACATTCATATTTATATCTGGGAGCAAAATTCATGTATATTGTTTTCTTAAATTTTCTTATACCCCTCTTCTTTTTTGGATGAGTTGCTGAAAGATGCAGTTAATTTAGCCGTTTAAGGTTGAAACAGTTGAAGGGCAGCCCGGTGCACTAAACTCTATGCGCTGGGTTCAGGAAAGGGCCCAACTACAAGGGGTCTATTGTATGCACCCTTACCTTGCATTTCTGCAAGAGACTGTTTCCACAGCTCAAATCCAAGCTCAAATCCATGACCTACATGGCAGCAACTTTACCAGTTACACTAAGGCTCCCCTCCTATTTACGGGGGGAAACAGTTGAAACAAATTAAATTGAAAGTTCATCCGAAGAGCTCATAATTCCAATAATGAAACTCGTTTTATACATATAGGCAAAATACACATTATTGGAACTCCGAATAAAGGGTTTGGCCGTAATTTTCCTAGTTTAATTGTTCATCAACATCAATTAATGGTGCCCCCAAGACAATACCTTTCAGCGACGCCTATAATGCCTCGAACCTTTGCTGAATCATAATCCATGTTTTTTTTTAATAAATCTTATTTAATGAAGGATTAGTCTTTGTGCTCATCATCGGATTCAGAATCTGCAAATCATTTAAAAAAAAAATGCAGTGTAAGATCACAAGCTATCATGTTGGAAGTATACATGATAAATGAAGCAAAGGTTATTTACCTGATCGGACATCATCAGTTATGTGGCCTTTTGTTATGAGATCGTTAACCATCCGTAATATGAGTCTCATCCAAAAGATGTGAAGAACAAGCAAGCACACCAGCAGTGAATTGAACAAAAAGTAAAGTATGGTTCCTTCAGTCCGGTGCTTCTCTGTGTCCACTATGAAAAGAATTTCGTAGCTGCAGAGTAAAAAAAAAATGCTGATTTCATGGTATGGTACAGAGAAAATGAACTAACAGAAAACAACAAGCTCAATTATAAATAAACTTTGGGCTAATTTCCTTTACTGCTATATAAAGGGATTTTTTCCTAACTATACCATATATGAAACCTTATTACCCTAAATGTGCATAGTTTGTTAATTACCCGATCAGTCCACACTTCAACTACAATTTATATACCATTCGACTATTAGGCATTAAAAGGGCAGAATATTCCCTAAAAAACGCGCTAAAATTAAGGAGAGAATCTTGGTGTTAATTGATTCTACATTAAATTCAATTTTTAAAAAGGAAAGGGAAATTTCTCATCTGCGTATTTTTCTCCAGAACTACAATTCAAATTCTCGAAAAAAAAAAGAACGAACAATTCAAATTTTCGAGTTTCAACAACTCAAAGTTGAAAAAATTTGTTCTTCCATATATTTTCCACCATTGATAGCCATTAAAAAGCTTGAAAGCTTTGAATTCAAATTTGGGTTTCCAAAAATCATTATTTGTTTGGATTGGGTGTTGTTGTAAATAATTTGGAATATGTTTAGGAGTTTATATCTCAATTTTGAGGGGTTTTGGTGAAGATTAGACTTGGTTTTGACTGAATTTCAGATTGAAACTCGAAGAAGAAGAAGACATATTTCCAGAAATTGTAGATAAATTATAGATAAATTGTAGAATTGTAGATAAATTGTAGATTGGGAAGACTAAAACTTCTACAAATCTTCTACAATTATGTCGAAAATGCCAATTATGCTACAATTGAAATGAGAATCGGGATATTAAAATTCAATGTATCCAGTTTGTAGATATCTTGTAGATAAATTGTAGATTATTTGTATTCTGATTGTAGATGCATTGTTTTCTGTTTTCACAAATCCAAAACGACTAAAGCTTCTACAAAATCTTCTTACAAAAAACAGTCTACAATATATCTACAATTTTTCTAATTTTTCTACAATTTATCTACAAATTCTAAAAATATGTCGTCTTCTTCTTCTTCGAGTTTCCAACTGGAAATATGCCTCCTCCGGCTTCCAACTCTATTTGAGCAACCGGAGAAAGTCCATCCGAAATGCAATTTAATTTTTCTGTATCAATACAATACCACAAATGCTTCTTACCACTGTCACCGTGGACATATAGTGTTGCCATTGAAATTGGATACAAACAAAATACTCCTCTGTCCGTCAATTGCAAAGAAATTGAAACAGGTCACTCTTTAGGTCTAGGGTTTTCAAATGTCCGATTTTTCGGTCTTTAGAATCAGGGGTCCTATAATTATGCCTAATATAAATACACCCTAAATTATATCCCTGATTTGAATTATGGTATATAAATGGTAATTTGGTATACTGAAATGTAATTAACTCAAACCTTAAACATTGAGGGTAATAAGGTTTCATATGTGGTATAAGAAGGTAAAAAATCCCTATGTAAATACTAGTCCAGGGCGGATCTAGTAAGGTCCGATGGGGTGGTACGCCACCAGGAAGCTTCGGTCGAAACTCTGTGTATATATGTATATATTACAAGAAATTGTGTATATATTTAAAGCTCCACTTGGAGTAATAGATGATACAAAGGTGCCAATGGCAAAGGGCAGGAGATTCCACCTAGGTTGTGAAGGATTGAACTCCACTGGCAACAGTTTTTAACCTTTTGGCCGGCTACATCACGTTAAGCTTTCAATCATTTTATATATTTCGTTCTCTTTTTTCTTCTTTTGTAATTATTGTTAACTATCTTACTTTATTTGTTTACTTTTGACTTTCTTTTTGTGTCTCTTATTAGTTAAATATTTGTTTTTTTTCACACAAAGTTAAAATAATATTTTCTTTTGTAAATCTTCACTCTATCATAACTATAGTACTATATTTTTCTGTTCAATCGATTTATATTGTATACCAAAAAAATAAGTAACCGAAACCAAAGTCCAAAGTTGCTCAAACCTACAAAATATATACTCTATCTCAATGTACAAAATAGTGGCACATGGACATTCACAGCATCCGGAAGCTCTAAAATTCTAGATCCGCCTTTGAATACCACTTCCTGTACTTCGGAGTAGTATGACACATAAATTGGGACAGAGGAAGTAGTATGTTACTCCCTCCGGTCCACAATAAGTGACCAATTTGCTTTTTTATTTTGGTCCAAAATAAGTGTCCATTTATATAACCAAGAAAAAATTCAATTTGTCTTTCCAAAATTACCCTTATGTATGTATCCCTAAAAAGTTATTTACTC
>NC_031998.1:21448613-21455889 GCF_001879085.1 Nicotiana attenuata
GTGACAGCTCTGGCGACTCTGCTGGGGAAACGAACCCAGAATTTCGATTCAGGGTTCAAGAATTCGAGCTTAGTATAATTGTTATATTTGGCTTTATCTGATTTTTCTACATGTTCCATGCTATATGTGCTAAATGTTTTACCGTTTTGATATTATCTGAATTGTATATCTAAAATTGTTACGAAACCCTTCTCCTCTCATCTCTGGGGATGTGCTCACTGGTTGAGACTCTCTATTCTGTTAGTGTCAATACCTGGCCTTTTGGTTCCCGGCACGTAGCCCCCTCCTCGACTCGAGTTGTCCGCTCGGGTACACAGTCTAGAACATATACTCAGGTTTGGAACCTAGAATAACTCGACCTCATGCCGGATCCCTAGTAGGACGTTTGTTTGCATCATGTGCATTTGACTTAGGGGACTCAACACAGGGGTTGGGTCCATCTAGGACAGGTGACCGGAAATGAATTGACCATCCTGATGCATCTTACGTGCTACTTGCGCATTTATTTGCTCGGCGTTGCATGTGGATCGGCTTGACTAAATGAGTGAAAATTGAGAAAAATAAGCAGTGTTAGGACTAGGTGAGGGTGACCATTTGAGAAAAAACCAATGCCCAAATAGTACCGAAATGCTGCCGGATTTTTGAAAAATGAAAAAATGGAAAAGAGAAAAAAAATATTTGAAAGAAAAACAAGAGCAACATAGAAAGAAAAATTGTTGTTCAAAATAGTTTTTGGCAAATCTGCCCGAACTACGCTGGTTTGATTCTCACCGGATGTGAGATACGTAGGCAACCCTCATCGGGTCCAACCACCCTTTTGCAAAAATAGCCAAAAATACCAAAATTGTAATTTTTGTCAAAATAAGTCGGGTGGTGCCATTCTTGCTTAAAATAAGCCGAATGTCCCCAAAAGGACGCCGGAAGGTTGTTTTTGCAAGAACAGCCACCTTGGGTCATTTTCAATGGTTAGCGGGCACAGCCTTAAAATCTTCTTTCCCGAAGTGCTGAAAGGCCGTATCTGCAAAACCGAGTCTTTGTGTGCTTAAATAAAATTTTTGAAAAATAGCCACTTTTCCTTTTACCTAGGCCCCACTTGGTGGGATTTTACTGGGTAGTTGTTGTTGTAGCCACTTTTCCTTTTAGGTTGAAATAAATCATTAAAATGCTCCTGAGATGTCTTTCTTTCATAAATAAAAAAAAATATAAAAAAAAAGTTTGAAAAATTGAGTCCGAAAATATTTTTTCTAAAATCCAAAACATTTTTCGTAAACGTCCCTTTTCCGAAATTAAGAGTCAACTTTCAAAATCAAAAAAAATAAAATAAAAATATTTCTTTTTACTTCTAAAAATTCCCAAAGTTCCAATAAAAAGAAAAGGAATTTTTTTCAGAAGTCTTTCTTTAAAAAAAAACAAAAAAAAAATCAAAATCGAAAATCAAAATCAAAATATTTTCCTTTTCCCTTCTAAAGCATTTCTTTCAAAAATTCAAAAAAAAAAAGAGTTAGTTTCTTTACCTTATTTGCAAGAACTATGCTTGGTCTGATTGATGCGGGGTCATGATACGTAGGCACTCTCCATAGGATTCGACCGTAACCCTAAGAAAAAAAAAGAAGAAAATACGAGGGGAGGAAATAAAGGAAAAAACAAGAGAGGAAAAGAAAGGCAAAAAGAGAAAATAAGGAATTAAGAGAAAACCCATGGCAAAGAAAAGGGAAAAGCAGAAAATGAAAACAGAGGGAAAAGAAAAAAATGAGAGATAAATAGAAGGAGAAAGAAAAGCAAGAAAAACAAAGAGTAGAAAATCAAAAGAAGATAGGAAAAAAAAGGAAAAGCCGGGATGACGCATGCAACCAGTGCAAGCATGTAGACATCCGTTTAACTGTATAGGTGCATCACACCCCAATGTGCGATTACCTATCTGTTACTTGTCTCAAACTAACCGTGTGTTGCTGTCAAATTCCAGCCTAGCTTTTAGAAACAGTGGTTGGTTGTGGTAAGCTGGCATCGCATCAATATTTCACCAGATCGAAAGGAAGTGTGGAAATGTCTACAGAAATGACTTTGCCTGCAGTTCCCATCTCTGAGGACAGCCCCATCTCGGGGATCCCGGCATCTGAGTCTGTCACAGCGGAAGAGAACCGGATACTACGTCTCCGACTCATGGAGATGTGGGACGCCTGGACCAATGGAAGAGAGCCTCCAAGCGCCATCCCTGGATTTCCTGAACTATTCCCTAGATCTGGGGTTACCTCCAATATCCCCATCAGCCACCCTCATACTCCTTTGGGACAGCCTACCATGACCGCTCACTTCGTGGGAACACCTTCTGAGGTCCGCCCCCAGGTGTTCCCAGCAGGAGCAGCTCCTAACATCTTCACTGCTCCGCCATGCTCTGCTACAACACAGCCGTCACTGCCAAGGCCCGCCTTTGATCCCTCAGCTTTCACTTTCCAAAATCCCCTCTTTCAAGCAGATCCTCCTCAATATCCCACATACACTTACCCTCAGCCACCGCCATTTGAGCTTACACCAGGGCCAGATAAAACTTCCAAAGCTCCTGAACCAGATGAGATGGCAAAGAGGATGAGGAGCCTTGAGCAGAGCTTAAAGAACATGCAAGGTTTAAGCGGACAGAAAAGTGTTTCTTATACTGATCTGTGCATGTTCCCTCACGTGCACCTGCCCATGGGATTTAAAACGCCAAAGTTCGAAAAGTATGATGGGCATGGCGATCCCATTGCTCACTTGAAAAAGTATTGTAATCAGTTGCGCGGGGCCGGCGGAAAAGAGGAGTTGTTGATGGCATACTTCGGAGAAAGCTTAGTAGGCATTGCTCAGAATGGTATATGGATCAAGACGTCTCCCGATGGCACATTTGGGACGATCTTGCCAGAGATTTTGTGAGACAGTTTCAATACAACATCGACATTGCGCCAGACAGGAACTCTTTGGCAAATTTGAAGAAGAAGCCTTCAGAAAGTTTCAGGGAGTATGCTATTAAGTGGCGTGAGCAAGCGTCAAGGGTGAAACCTCCAATGGATGAAGTGGAAATGGTCACCGTATTTCTTCAGGCTCAGGAAGCGGATTATTTCCAAAACATGATGTCAGCCATGGGCAAACCTTTTGCAGAGGCTATTAAGATCGGTGAGATGGTAGAGAATGGTCTGAAAACGGGCAGAATCTTGAGCCAGTCATCCATTAGAGCAACCTCCCAAGCCATCCAAGGCGGGTCTGGAGGAATGGCCAAAGGTAATAAGAAAGAAGAAACGGTTATGGCAGCATCAGGGGCAAGAAGATACCGGGCTCCTAGACCTGTGTTTTCCGAAAGAACCCCTCAACATTACTACCCTCATCATGACATGGCTTATGCTCCTCAACCGTATGCGGTCATGAATGCTCAACCTTTTGCTCGGCCGCAGCCACATGCCAATAGAAACCAAGCTCCATTTCAAAGAAACCAGCCTCCTCACCAAAACCACTATAAACCCCGTCCTCCACAAAATAACTTCCGTCCTCGTGAACCACACAGGAGGCCAAATTTACACCAATCGGTGAATCCTACTCCAGTCTGTTTCCGAAGCTTGTTCAAATGGGTCTGCTGGAGCCCATACCTCCAAACAGGCAAAACCCAGAATCGCCTTCCTATCAGCGGGGTGTCCGATGCGCTTATCACTCAGGAGCTGAGGGGCATGATACAGAAAACTGTTGGACATTGAAGAGAGCCGTGGAAGATTTGATAGAGCAGGGGAAGATAGTGTTGAGGGACGAGGAGGTCCCAAATGTGACCAACAATCCTTTGCCAGCTCACAATAATGGACCTATGATTGGAATGATCTACGAGGATAAAGAGTTCGATCCGGCATTAAAGGCCATCATTGCCATTGCTGACGCAGAAAGAAAACCAAAGGTTGCTTCAAAGCAAGATAAAGGGGATAAGAAAAACAAAGTCACCAAGGCGGAGCCGGAAAAGAAAGCTGAAGCCAAAACAGAAGCGATACCCCCCAAGGATGGAATTCTCTATATCCCGCGAGGCCGTCAAGAAAAGAAGCTGATTGTGAACCCTCCAAAGAAATTGGAAGTGAAAAGGGGGACGCAAGTGTACGTACCCAAGCATGCCTATGTGGTACGGGGGACAATCAAACCACCTCGGCTGAGTGAGCCAGTGGTTGTTGGACGCGTACCACAGAAGCCTGTGACCAACCCTGCTGCAGTGCCATGTAACTACCATCAGATGGTGGTTACGTATAAAGGGAAAGAGACCCTGGGAGGGCTTCCAGAAAATGTTCCCGCCGAAAAGTACTCAAACATAGAAGAGGTGAACAATGCTACCAAAAGGCGTTTCCCGCCTAAGAAGCCTGCGAGTACTGAGGAGGCCGAAGTGTTCTTTCAAAAAATGAAAATGGCCGATTATGAGGTGGTACATTTGTATGAAACTTTTGTCAAGCCTAAGTACAGTAAAGAGGAAGATGATAAGGTTTTCACGGCTGAAGAAATTAAGGAAATACGTGGGGCAATGAGGAAAATGCTCTACGAAACCCACATGATCCAGCCGGGAGAGGGCACTAGCACCGCTGTGGTGTTATACATGGGACCAAGCGCCAAGCTTCAAAACTGGAAGGCTACGCCATGCCCGATCAGGCGGGAGTCCCGGTAGACCCGTCTTGCTACTTTTTCTGCATCCCGAGTTATTACAGGGTGTAACTCGGATGTTTCCTGTAGGTTCTTGTCTTTCAATTCCCGAATGTGAACCCTGTTATCTTCAAAATTCCAAGAAATGAAATCAATATTTCATCGTTCATTTTTCTTTATCCTTTCTGTTTTTGCTATTTTTCTCCTTCATTTCTTCTCTTTAGCTCTAATAATGCAGCTTTAAATAACATGACATGCTTGCGGACTTCATGCCTAGATTCCAAAACGCTGTCAGATTTCGAAATAATAGTCGAAGTGCAAAGAAGGTAACCTTGAGGAAATAAGACAAAGAATTGGAACAATTGAAGGAAAATTGGTTCGCGGTTTGGAAAGGTCCATACATTACAACAAAAGAGTGTGCCGTACTCAGGGCACATCCGGGCAGTTGTACCAACAAAGAATGGCCCGCGCTTACAACAAGAAGGTGCGTCCCAGGAATTTTGAAGTGGGACAACTCGTGTTAAGACGCATTCTCCCTCATCACCAAGAAGCCAAAGGAAAATTTGCTCCTAATTGGAAGGGTCCATACATTATCCGAAAGATATTGCCGAGAGGAGCATTGTATCTGGGAGACATCGAAGGAAATGATCCCGAAACAGCTGTGACTGCGGACGCAGTAAAAAGGTACTATACCTAGGCTCTCTGTGGCAATGGTTTTTTGTGAAATTGAGATGACGAAGGCTTTTCTTCTAGCTATCCAAACACTATCAACCCTTCGCGAACCCATTTTAGCCGGTTACTCTTCTTTGGCTAGCCTCTTTGGAACCCGGAAGTACCATCAAAAAAAAAAGAGAGAGAAAGAAAAAGAAAAAGAGAAGAAAAGAAAAGAAAAGCAAATATGATAAAAAAAAGAAGGAAAAGAGAAGAAAAGAAAAAGAAAATATGATGAAAAAAAAGAGAAAGAAAGGAAAAGAAAATATGATGAAAAAAAAAGAAGAAAAAGAAAACAAAAACAAAAACAACAAAACCAAATGTTTTTCCTGAACTACGTCTGACTTGATTCCGAAAGGATACGTAGGCAGCCTCTCCCTGAGGTTCAGTCACACCAAAACAAAAATCCCAATTTCCCCAAAAAGATGAAACTGGGGCAGAAGATATAATGGTTCGACCATGAATCCGCCAAAATGGTTCCAAAGTTGTAGTTCCGCCCAAAATCCTTTTTACCCCAAAACCTTGTCCAAGTCCTTCCGATCAATTGGCAAAGGCATGGAAGTGGCAAACGTCATTGTTGGAATCTGATATAATTGAGAGAAATAAAACGAGAGAGTCTTATCGGTGAAAACCTTCGGGCACCATAAGGCGGTGGTGAGTAGAGAAGCTGAAAATGAGAGAGTCCGCTTAGTGAAAACTCGCAGAGAGCACTATCGGGCGACGGTGAGAAGAGAAATGAGAGAGGTCGATTGGCGAAAACCCGTAAAGGGCGCTGTCGGCCGAAAAGAAGGCGTCTCATCACTAAAAGAGTCTTGGCAGGGTTCCCTAGCTTTGAAATGCGGATCAATGGGTTCACGAGAAGCTGGAAAGATCGTATGGGTCGGGCGTCTAGTCCAAGAAGCATGTCATGTTCATTCAAAGCCAGCATGCACCCCAGATAAGTCCTCCTTTTCCCCCGAAAGGGACGCGTCTCTTTAAAATCATATGCTTGCCTTTTGCATACTTTTTCTTTAAATACCTTTCGGTTTAACTCTGATTCCGTAACTAGTACAAAGAAAAGGTGGCAGGACCGGCTTCACAGGGCTCCGCCTGGTCAGAATCGAAGAAAATACCCAGCCTCAGCGAGTGCGTCAGGCCAATCCCGACTGACCATGGTGGTTGATGCTTTCAAAGCAAAAACATTGGAAAAGAAAGGAAGACAAAGGCAAAGGTCCCAAGGGCAGAATAAAGTGAAAAGGCTAGAGCCCACACGGGCGAGTCATCATGAGGTCCTAAGGCTGAACCCGGTCGGTTTGAAAAGAGATTCGCCCTCAAGGCAAACGAGCAGCAAAGTTCTCAATGGAAATGGGGCCGGGATCAAGCAATTGAGATGATCAAGGCCACAAAACCAACCACCGTTTCAAACTAACAAATTGTTCTTTGTTGAAACAGGTCTAATTCAAAGCAACCGTGCAAGAAGCAGGTGCAATCCAAAAGGAAATGAAATGCGCAAGCGCTGAAACAGCTTTGCAGCAGGAAAACGACCAAAAAGGAAGTTTCCCCCCAAATTCTTTCATGCGTTTTGCTAAATAAAAAGGAAAACATATAAAGAGGAAAACAAAAGAAAAAGGAAGAAAAAAAAACAAATCATGGTAGCATAGGATCCCATTCTTTAAATACCCCGGCCAAAAAACTGAGGATCTCCCGTCCAAAAAACCGAGGAGCCTTTTCTTTCCAAATCCCGGCCAAAAAACCGAGGATCTCCCGACCAAAAAACCGAGGAGCTTTTTCATTACAAATCCCGTCCAAAAACCGAGGATCTCCCGGCCAAAAAACCGAGGAGCTTTTTCTTTCCAAATCCCGGCCAAAAATCGAGGATCTCCCGGCCAAAAAACCGAGGAGCCTTTTCTTTCCAAATCCCGGCCAAAACCGAAGGATCTCCCGGCCAAAAAACTAC
>NC_031998.1:21455897-21463220 GCF_001879085.1 Nicotiana attenuata
AAACATTGATGTGTTTCTATTCAGACTTGTTTTTAGCACTCTTTAGTAGTTCGTGAGTTAGCGACACCAGTCTTGGGTAGAGTAAATGTTAAACTTCCGCATCTTTGGATTTTCAGTTATCTATGTTTTAAAGACTTCCGCTTTTATTTAAATGACTTGTATTATTATTATTGTTGGGATGTTATCAGAAAAATGTTTAAATGCTTGGCTTGCCTAGCTCCGATAGTAGGCGCCATCACGACTCCCGATGGTGAAAAATCCGGCTATTTCACTTTTCTGCCTCTAATAGAAGAAGAAGAAATTAGATTAATTTCTTTAAATATGATGCTAGGAATTGGATCAATGAACCCCATTTAATTATGTCACACGTTCTTAGTTATTTCTCAAATATGTTCACCACTTCACACTCAAAGCAAGCTGGATTTGTCCGCTACAAAACAACTCTCCACACTCTAATTTAAACATAATCTCTCTAGATAGTCCCTTACTGGATATTGAAATTAAAAGGGCTACTTTTTCTCTTAAACCTTTCAAATCACCAGAGCCGGATGGCCTTCACCCATTTTTTTTACCAAAAACACCGGAAAATTATAGGCCATTCAGTAGTGAAGCTATGCCATGACATTTTTAAAAATCAGGAAATCCCCAAAGACATCAACAGAACCTATCTTTGTCTAATACCAAAAATTCCTAATGCTAATAACATTAGAAATTTCAGACCAATTGGCCTTTGCAATACTATTTACAAAGTGATTACAAAAATCCTTGCAAATCGCCTTAAACCATTCCTTGAACAAATTATAAGTCCCTTTCAAGCAAGCTTCATTAAAAATAGAAGAGCTTCTGATAATGCAATCATCATTCAAGAACTAGTTTCCAATTTTAAAAAAATTAAAGGCAAACAAAGCCACATGATCTTAAAAATTGATCTAGAAAAAGCATTTGATCGACTAGAATGGTCCTTTGTCCGTCACACTCTAAGATACTTCAACTTCCCTCCTAAATTCTCAAAACTGTTATTAAATTGTATATCAACAAGCTCTATAGCACTCTTAGTTAATGGCTCCATCACAAAATTCTTCGAGCCAAGCCGAGGAATCAGGCAAGGTGATCCCATATCACCTTATATCTTCATCCTTTGCTTAGAAATGCTATCAAGATACATAAATCATCAAGTTGATATTAAGAATTGGGATCCAATAACTATAGGAAGAAGATGTCCAAATTTTTCTCACTTATTCTTTGCAGATGACCTTACTTTAATGGCAAAGGTCAATAATAAATCATGCCAAGCTATTAAGAAAGGATTAGACTATTTTTGTGACCTGTCAGGAGAATGTATTAACACTACTAAATCTAAAATTCTCTTTTCAAAAAATTATCCTCCAGCTCTTATTAAGGATGTTACCAAAGACTAGGTATTAAAAAAAGTGAAAACTTTGGCACCTACCTAGGATTCACTATATTATACAAATACCCAAGGCCAATGGACTACCAATTTATAAATGATAAAATGAGAACTAAGCTAGCATCCTAGAAAATGAATTTCTTTAATATAGCAGTAAGAACCACACTATCCCAATCTTTTCTAAACTCAATACCCAACCATTATATGCAATACACATTACTTCCAAAAAAAGATCCTTAATAAAATTGATAAAGTTGAAAGAGACTTTATATGGGGTACTACCACTGAAAGAAAAAAAATAATCTTATTAAATGGTCTACTATTTGCCAACCAAAATCCAATGGAGGTCTTGGTATCCATAATGCAAATGCCAAGAACTTATGCATACTAGCTAGCCTAGTATGGAGAATCCTTACGAATGCTACAACCCCCTGGGCTAAACTAATCATCACCTCTAATGGAACTAGTAATGTAAAAACAAAAACTCCTTCGCCTGGAAAAACATTCAAACGGGGTGGGAGTTATGCTCCAAAGGTATTATTTGGTCACTCCATTGTTGTTCCAACATGAACATATGGCAGACCAATTGGATTCCCAATCTAGGAAATCTTAGAAATACAGTGGAAGGCCCTCTCTTGAGTAGTGATTATTCCATAAAAATAAAGGACATCTTTGATGGAAAAAAATGGAACTAATGAACTTTCGCTTAACATCCCTAATGACATTAAAGAAAACATCTCCAAGGTAAGAATTCGTCTAAAGGGACCAACTAGTGACATTCCAATATGGTCTCTAACTACAAAAGGATTTTTCACGACCAAGTCTTGCTACAATCTTATAGAACTCCCTCCGGATAACCAAATAGATTTCAAATGGATTTGGGATTTAAGCCGTCCTAATAAAATTAAATTCTTTTTATGGCAATGTCTCCATAATAGGATACCATATAGAAAATACCTGGCAGGAATCGGTTTAAACATTGATCCCAACTGCCCTATATGCAAATGCAAAGAAGAAGAATCCATAACCCATATTTTCTTTAACTGCAAAGCCACCAAACCCTTTTGGGATAGTCTTGGGTGGCAAAACTTCTATAAAGCACAAGATGATCACTGACTTCTACAATTAAAAGCTTTTGACTACCCACTAAAGAACAACTTTATAAATTGGAATTCTTTTTTTCCTTTTGCCATCTGGTACATTTGGTTAAATAGAAATAACAACAATCAAAACAATATCGAAAATCCTATAAATGGTGATCTTATCATTCAAAGGGCAACTGCGTTTAAACTTCTCACTGAAAAAAACGTCTAAACTCTCCTAAAAAAATCCCCATTAAACNGTTTGATTAGGTTAGTTTAATAATTAAATTAGGATTTCTGCCTGTTCGTGTTAATTAATCAACTTAATTCTTGAATTTATACTGGGCTCCTGAATTGGGTTTGGGTCTCTTTGGTGGTTGAGTTTTGGAATTAGTTTGGACCCCACTCCAGGAGGTTTGGGTTTGGCCTGGGTATGAGACCAAGTCTTTTTGACCCATTAGAGTCCATTGGACTCATGACCCATGAGCTGAAGTTTGGGTAATTGACTAAAGTAGGACTTAGGTAATTTTCAGGGGTTTTAAGGGTATGTTGGGTGGGTCTAATTAGGGAATCTTGCAGTAACTGAAAATAGAAGCCCCTAGTACCTTCTAGATTGGGGAACCAATTTAAATTTCAGGAATTAAGTAGTATAACTTGGGTAACAAGTCAGTACCCTAAGGGCTTTTAAGCTAAAAAACTGAAATTAAGAGGGGGCTAAGGTGTAAAGTAAAAATCTGAAAGGTGCCCTAATATTTGCCTATAAAAGGCAGTATACCCTGCCTAGCAAGAAAAAAGTGGGGGGAAGTCTAAAAATTTGAAATCTGAAGTTTTGAAATCTGAGAGAAGTTTTGAGAGCCAAAATTTTCAAAATTTAAAATCTGAGAGCAAAGTTTGAGAGATTAGAATTTGAGACTAAAAATCTGCAGAATTTGAGAGCAAATATATAGAGTTTAGATCTTGGAGAAGAAGAAAAATCCTGAAAATCAACACAAAAAAAATATAGCTGAGAGATCCTGTCAAGTCCTGAAGTTAATCCCTAGATCTAAGGGTTCAAATGAGTTGGATTTAGGTTTGAAATCACATTTGAGGTCAATTCTACTGATGATCCTCGACTGGGCTCAATATTGAGATTTGAACATCCTTTTTTACTAGTTTTCAAAAACAATTCCTGCTCCATTTCCTTGCTGTTAGTTCACAGTCTGCTGCTGTTCTTTCACCTTGAATTTTAACTCATTTTCGTTGTGAATTTGGCTGTAATCAGGTACCTGCTCCTGAACTTTTGTCACAATGTTTGGCTTGAAGTGGAAATGAAGTGTGGAGTTTGATAACTTCGACCTCCTTGGATTGATTTAGCTGATTTCATTCTGTGTAAATGGCCCAGTTCTGAAGTAACTGAAACACTGTAAACTCATTATAAGGAGTATCGTTAGTTTGTATTTGACACGACTTTTAGATTTTATTGTCATAACTACTTTGGACTGTCAAAAGCATGAATTACCTAGACTCTGCTCAATTATTCCAGCTTTAGGGTAGTTTAAATTTCCTGCAATTAATAGGTAGTCTTTGAATTCATGTTTTTGCTTGATTTACTTGTCTCTATTCTCCAAATCAGAGTATCTGTGAGCCGTGAGTACTTTTGAAGAGCTGTGATTCAATCGATGAATTCATAGCCCAATAAAACGCCAAAATGCAAATTCTATGTGTTTTATTATTTGCAGAGTTCATGTTGAGATTTAAATGTTATATAACGTGTTATGTCATTCGAAAACGATGAGAAAAGGGCTAATGTTATGCAGATTCAAACTTCCTGTCATTAGTCGTGCTTGGCAGTTTTTTTTTTGTCAAATAATTACCGTATTGTGCCTATTGTTTAGCCATAACAGACCTCGAACAAAGATGCATGCCAAAACCATGAATTTGTGTTATTCAGTTAATCAAAGGTTTTAATTCATAATTCAGATCTGATAAGTAGATGTTATGTGTTATGTGATTATGCCTATATTACTGTGTTTTGGGTATGAATTAATCAAATCACAAAAACCAGGCCTAACTAGGGCCCAGTTTTAATTGTTACCATTTTGTGAACCGATCATGGGGGCTTGGCTTTGTAAGCTTCAGCCATATTTTAGTTTTGACCCTCATCAGCTGGGCCTTTAACCCATTCACGTTAAGCCTAGAGTTTCGCCTATTATTAGCTAGACCCAATGTAATGTAGAGCTTTTTCTTTCAAAACCGGACTGTCCTCCTTTGTCTTTAAAGATCATACATCTGTCTAGGTGTAATTGATAAATCGGACTTCCTTAAATAATTTGATTTGAGCCTTAATTAGATAACAAATAGCTTACGACCCTTCAAGCTTAGTTTAGTATCCTTTAAAATAAAATTGAGGTGCGCCGCGCCGAATAAAATCACAAATTTGCGTGGTCCTCTTTAATTACTTCCATTAAAAATACTTAGAAATCGGGACGTGCCATTTAGCGAATTTTCATGGCCTCCCGCAAAGTTATCAATACGTTAGTTGCTTTAGGCGCGCATTTTAATAATATACTTTCCTAAACTCGGGTGCATATTTATGTGACCCAAATCCAAATCTCAACGAAGTCGGAATGTGTCAAAAATCGCGAGTGCATTTATGTGACGTGGTTCCAGACGCGTTTTCACGACGTTGCAATTCTCTTTCAGAATAATAATAAAAGCGGTTTAAATTTAAAAAGCACATAAGTTAAAACATGTATTAAAATCAGATTGTTAGCCAATTATAATAATTTAAGCGACCGTGCTAGAACCACGAGATCCGGGGGTGCCTAACACCTTCCCTCGGGTCAACAGAATTCCTTATTCAGATTTCTGGTTCGCAGACTCCAAATGGGAAGTCGAAATTTTCCTCGATCTGGGATTCAAGTTAAACCGGTGACTTGGGACACCAAAATCCAATCCTATCCCAAGTGGCGACTCTAAAAAATAAATAAATAATCCCATTTCGAATAATGTCACTTTAAATGGAAAAACTCCCTTATACATTATCCTTCGGGGTAGGTGTGTAAAAAGGAGGTGTGACAGCTGCCCCTCACTCCACCCCAAAAACCTTCAAGATGCCACCCTACTTGAGGGTATATGACGGAACCACAGATCCCGAGGATCATCTGATCCACTACGTCACCGCTGTGAAGGGCAACGACCTATCAAAAGAACAGGTACCGTCGGTACTGCTGAAGAAGTTTGGCGAGACGTTGACAGGAGGGGCTTTCGCATGGTACTCTCAGCTACCGGCTAAGGCAATTTCAACGTTCGAGGAAATGGCGGATAAGTTCGTCACAGCCCATGCAGGCGCGAAGAAAGCGGAGGCCAGGGTCAACGACATCTTCGCCGTCAGGCAAACCACAGGAGAGGGACTCAGGGACTTCCTAGCAAGGTTTAACAGGGTAAGGATGAGTCTACCAAACGTATCGGAAGGTATGGCAGTCGCCGCTTTCCAGAACGGGCTAAGCAGGGATAGTTCGAGGGCAACCAAGAAGTTGCTGAGCCGCCTCATGAAATACCCCCCTACCACATGGGAGGAAATCCACAACGCCTATTGCGCCGAGGTACGAGCGGACGAGGATGATCTTAATGGGCCGACCCAACGGCTAACAGCGATACACTCAGAAACGAGGAGAGATCGACGGAACGAAGGACGACGAGAACAACACCCCCGCTCCAACAGAGATCGACATCAGCCATACACCAGATCCTCCCATCCGCCACCAAGGCATACAGACGCGCTACAGCGACACGTCGCCCCACTCCGAAACGAAAGAGGTACGCCCCCTTTATTATCCGCCCATAACTTTTGTGTGTCTCCTTCAGAAATAGTGTACGCACTGGAGAAGCTGGGCACCAAAGTGCAGTGGCCGCAGAAGATGAAATCAGACCCCGCCACAAGGAAATCAAACGTCCAATGTGTCCATCAAGAACGGGGGCACAAAACCGAATACTGCATAGGCCTACTGCAAGAGGTGGTCAGGATGCTGAACCAGGGATACCTGAGGGAATTACTCAGTGACAAAGGGAAAATCAACTTTGCACGCGGACGGGAACAACCCCACGGGCCGCCAAAGCCACCTTCCCCAGCGCGCACGATAAACATGATCGTCGGAGGCGGCGACGAGTCATTGATCAATCACGTCAAGTTCACCACCACGCACAAACTAAAGCGGACCATCGCCCATGAACGGTATGACGACTTCGAAGATAGTATCACCTTCGATAAGTCTGATGCCGACGGTTTGTCTTTCCCTCATTATGATGCTTTAGTTATCACTTTACGTATCGCTGATACGGATGTTAAAAGAATCATGATTGACGACGGAAGTGGCGCCTGTATTATCCACCCGAGGGTCCTCGTACAAATGGGACTCGAAGGATAGGGGTAATACCGCGCTGCATAACACTAACCGGTTTTAACAATGCAGTGGAACGGACGTCCGGAGAAATAGCACTGCCCGTCTTAGCGGGAGGAGTCACGCTGGAAACAACTTTCCACGTGATGAACCAAGAAACGGCGTACAACGTCATCATAGGACGCCCGTGGATACACGCCATGCGAGCGGTCCCTTCAAGCCTCTACCAAGTGATCAAATTCCCTACCCCATGGGGAGTATTCAGTATTCGAGGCGAGCCACGCACCGCACAAGAATGCTACAAAATAGCCCAAGACTGCGCCCACACCCAACAGCTAAAGGGGGCGAGCGCAGAAGCATAGCAATTAGCCGTGTCGGGGACTAAGGTCAACCCGACAACGGACGCTATCAAAGACCCCGACGTCGTGGAAGCCCGTAAAGCAACGGTCGAAGA
>NC_031998.1:21463235-21513505 GCF_001879085.1 Nicotiana attenuata
CATCTCTAGGTCTATTATATTTGATTATGATTTACCCTTTTCTTACTTTTGATTGTTTTCTAGCTTACAAAGTATATTGTTAACTTTTGAGCCAAACAATTTGGCGCCGTCTGTGGGGATTTCGAGAATCAAAATCATAGTATCCACCTAGAGATCAACCAACTACCACTCTCTACACCACACAAAAACAGAGGATGGCCGAAAATAACACAAGATCGAAAGCTATATTGGGTGTCACTACCAATCTCCTTGGCCCTCTCAACGAGGCCAGTGACGATGGCACCCTGAATGCAACCCCTAGCATCACACCGGGTGCAGAGATCTCACCTTCCCCATCCGAAGATCTGACGATCTTGCACGAAAAAGGAGCTTCCACATCTGCGGCTACGGAAGCACCCCCAGCGGTCAAGAAGCTACTGGAAAGATGGCTAACAAGCACTCTAAGTGGCTTGGTTGAGAGGTCACCACAAAGTAACATCAGGTGTACACCAACGGTAGATACCATTGCCGCCGTGGGTGAACCGGAAGTTGCACTAGCAAATAACGAACCCGTCGAGACACAGACCAACGATGGCACGCTAACAGCCATCCTAAAGAAGATGGAAGAAATGGAAAATGAAAACAAGGCGCTCCGCGATCAGATGAAGGAACATCAGGAGAGGGTCGACAACATCCCCGGTGCTCCCAAGTCGCTACCAAAACGCGACGTGGGAAGGTTCGTTCAACAACCATACACTGAAGAAGCTGCCCCTCACTCCACCCCAAAAACCTTCAAGATGCCACCCTACTTGAGGGTATATGACGGAACCACAGATCCCGAGGATCATCTGATCCACTACGTCACCGCTGTGAAGGGCAACGACCTATCAATAAAATAGGTATCGTCAGTACTGCTGAAGAAGTTTGGCGAGACGTTGACAGGAGGGGCTTTAACATGGTACTCTCAGCTACCGGCTAAGGCAATTTCAACGTTCGAGGAAATGGCGGATAAGTTCGTCACAGCCCATGCAGGCGCGAAGAAAGCGGAGGCCAGGGCCAACAACATCTTCGCCATCAGGCAAACCACAGGAGAGGGACTCAGGGACTTCCTAGCAAAGTTTAACAGGGTAAGGATGAGTCTACCAAACGTATCGGAAGGTATGGCAGTCGCCGCTTTCCAGAACGGGCTAAGCAGGGATGGTTCGAGGGCAACCAAGAAGTTGCTGAGCCGCCTCATGAAATATCCCCCTACCACATGGGAGGAAATCCACAACGCCTATTGCGCCGAGGTACGAGCGGACGAGGATGATCTCAATGGGCTGACCCAACGGCTAACAGCGATACACTCAGAAACGAGGAGAGATCGACGGAACGAAGGACGACGAGAACAACTCCCCCGCTCCAACAGAGATCGACATCAGCCATACACCAGATCCTCCCATCCGCCACCAAGGCATACAGACGCGCTACAGCGACACGTCGCCCCACTCCGGAACAAAAGAGGTACGCCCCCTTTATTATCCGCCCATAACTTTTGTGTGTCTCCTTTAGAAATAGTGTACGCACCGGAGAAGCTGGGCACCAAAGTGCAGTGGCCGCAGAAGATGAAATCAGACCCCGCCACAAAGATATCAAACATCCTATGTGAGTTCCATCAAGAACGGGGGCACAAAACCGAAGACTGCATAGGCCTACGGCAAGAGGTGGTCAGGATGCTGAACCAGGGATACCTGAGGGAATTACTCAGTGACAAAGGGAAAATAAACTTTGCACGCGGACGGGAACAACCCCACGGGCTGCCGAAGCCGCCCTCCCCAGCACGCATGATAAACATGATCGTCGGAGGCAGCGACGACTTGGCGATCAATCACGTCAAGTTCACCACCACGCACAAACTAAAGCGGACCATCGCCCATGAACGGTATGACGACTTCGAAGATAGTATCACCTTCGATAAGTCTGATTACGATGCTTAAGTTATCACTTTACGTATCGCTGATACAGATGTTAAAAGAATCATGATTGACGACGGAAGTGGCGCCTGTATTATCCACCCGAGGGTCCTCGTACAAATGGGACTCGAAGATAGGGTAATACCGCGCTGCATAACACTAACCGGTTTTAACAATGCAGTGGAACAGACGTCTGGAGAAATAGCACTACCGTCTTAGCGGGAGGAGTCACGCTGGAAACAACTTTCCACGCGATGAACCAAGAAACGGCGTACAACGTCATCATAGGACGCCCGTGGATACACGCCATACGAGCGGTCCCTTCAAGCCTTTACCAATTGATCAAATTCCCTACCCCATGGGGAGTATTCAGTATTCGAGGCGAGCCACGCACCGCACAAGAATGCTACAAAATAGCCCAAGACTGCGCCCACACCCTACAGCTAAAGGGGGCGAGCGCGGAGGCATAGCAATTAGCCGTGTCGGGGACTAAGGTCAACCCGACAACGGATGCCATCAAAGATCCCAATGTCGTGGAGGCCTGTAAAGTGACGATCGAAGATCTCGACCCAGTCCAGTTGGACGAAACCAATCTTACAAAGAAAGCCTATATCGGGCACGGCCTCGCCAACCCAAGTAAGTATCGTGAATTCTTAACTAACCATGCAGATTTGTTCGCCTTTTCCCATTCAGATATGCCGGGAATCCCGCGAGACATCGCCACCCACAAGCTGAATGTCGATCCACTACATCCGCCCGTGCGATAAATGAGGAGAAAATTCAACGCCGCTATCAACGAAGCGGTCAGTGAGGAAGTAGACAAGTTACTGGCCAACGGCTCCATCAGAGAATCAAAGTACCCCCAGTGGGTCGCCAATGTCGTCATGGTCAAAAAGAAAAGCGGGAAGTGGAGAATGTGTGTGGATTTCACTGATCTGAACAAAGCATGCCCAAAGGATTCATTCCCACTACCCCACATCGACCAACTGATCGACGCCACTGCAGGACATGAACTACTGAGCTTCCTAGACGCCTACTCCGGCTACAATCAAATCATGACGGCCGAGGAGGACCAAGAGAAGACAACTTTCATCACCCACCAAGGGACTTACTGCTACAAGGTAATGCCCTTCGGGCTCAAAAATGCAGGGGCTACGTACCAGAGACTGGTCACCAAAATGTTCAAAGAGCAGCTCGGTAAGACTATGGAAGTCTATATCGACGACATGCTGGTAAAGTCGACAAGAAAATAGGACCACATCGACCATCTGAAAGAAACCTTCGAGATATTGAGAAGGTACGGGATGAAACTGAACCCCGAGAAATGCGCCTTCGGCGTGGCATCAGGAAAATTCTTAGGGTTTCTCGTATCACAACGAGGTATCGAAGTCAATCCAGATCAGATCAAGGCGATAGACGCAACACCCGAGATACTGAACAGCAAAAAGCAGGTGCAAAAGCTGACGGGGCGAATAGCCGCCTTGTCTAGGTTCATCTCACGGTCCTCCGACAGATGCCATAAGTTTTTCAATGTGCTGAGAAAGGACAATGGGTTACAGCGGAATGAGGAATGCGTCGAGGCCTTAAGAAAATTGAAAGCGTACCTATCTTCGCCGCCACTGCTGGCCAAAGCAAATCCAGGCGAGCCCCTGCTGGTATATTTGGCCGTATCTGAGGTCGCCGTCAGCGCAGTCCTAGTTCGTGAAAACGAAGGTACGCAATCTCCTATTTACTATATTAGCAAAACCTTAGTGGACGCCGAAACACGGTATCCACACCTTGAAAAATTAGCTTTGGCATTGGTCGTAGCTTCACGGAAGCTCCGACCCTATTTCCAATGCCACCCCATAAAAGTAGTGACGACCTTCCCCTTAAGAAGTATCCTACACAAGCCTGAGTTATCAGGCAGACTCGCCAGATGGGCCATAGAGCTCAGTGAGCACGATATCTCATATCATCCAAGAAACGCCATCAAGTCGCAAGTACTTGCCGACTTCATAGCCGACTTCAGCGCAGAGATACTACCAGAGGCGGAATTAGAGGCACGCCGTGCCCCCTCCAACACCGACCTATGGACTCTTTACGCCGATGGCGCCGCTAACGCCTCGGGATCGGGACTGGGACTCGTTCTCGAGGTCCCCACGGGTGAAACAATTCGCCAGTCCATACGATGCCCCGAGATGACTAACAATGAAGCCGAGTACGAGGCGGTTATTGCAGGTTTGAAACTAGCCATCAAGTATGGAGCTCGACGTGTAAAAGGCTACGGCCATCTCCAACAACATTATGGCTAAGGCCATCGACGCCGATAAGTCGACCCAACTCGACTATGACGGCAAGTAACTCGACGACAGTCGAAGTTACGTACATGGCTAAGGCCATCAACGATATTATGGCTAAGGCCATCGACGCCGATAAGTCGACCCAGCTCGACTATGACGGCAAGTAACTCGACGACAGTCGAAGTTACATACATGGCTAAGGCCATCAACGATATAATGGCTAAGGCCATCGACGCCGATAAGTCGACCCAGCTCGACTATGACGGCAAGTAACTCGACGACAGTCGAAGTTACGTACATGGCTAAGGCCATCAACGATATTATGGCGAAAGCCATCGACGCCGATAAGTCGACCCAGCTCAACGATGACGGCAAGTAACTCGATGACAGTCGAAGTTACGTACATGGCTAAGGCCATCGACGCCGATAAGTCGACCCAGCTCGACTATGATGGCAAGTAACTCGACGACAGTCGAAGTTACATACATAGCTAAGGCCATCAACGATATTATGGCGAAAGCCATCGACGCCGATAAGTCGACCCAGCTNGAAATTTTGCACACATATCCAAAATCACCTAGCGGAGCACTGCAACTCTCGGAATTCCATTCCGACCCTCGGATCAAAATCTCACCTATCCACCGGAATTCGCCAAAATGCCAACTTTGCCAATTCAAGCCTAATTCTACTCCGGACCTCCAAAATCACTTCCGATCGCACTCCTAAGTCACAAATCACCTCCCGAAGCTAACCGAATCACCGGAATTCACATCCGAGCCTTCTAACTAATAAGTCAACGTTTGGTTGACTTTTCCAAACCAAACCTTCCTTAAAGAGACTAAGTGTCTCATTTCCTATCCAAACCAATTCACTTCAACTCTAACTCACCCGTTGCTAATAATAAAACATGAAAGAGCAATAAATGGGGGAAACGGGGCTGTAATACATGAGACGACGGGTTGGGTCGTCACAATTGTTACATGATTAGTAAAAAGTACCAAGCAGTTTTTCATGGTGGATGAGAAAATTGCCAAAAGAATGACGTAAATTGGATATCTCAAAGCGTCTAGCATCCAAAAAAGCCGTGTGTTTTTCAGATATAAAATATTAAAAAGCATTTGCAAATTCACCAGCCCTTTATCGGTAACTTTAATCTAGCGTTCGGATATAGATTTGGTTGAAACTTGAAAAATAAAGTTGTATAGGGTCAAATTTGACCGTCAGCGTCTTTACGCCAGTGGGCACGCCCAGTGAGTGTACGCCGACTAACGTAGTGGGTACGACTCGAACGTGGGGACAAAAGCGACATCGTTTAGGACTCAGTGTCTTCACTAGGAAGACGTTACCTATTCTTGTAACTTTTTAATTATTTTGAGGAAGGTCTCTTATTATATAAGGGAGACCTTCACATTGTAAATTGGGGATTCTGGAATAATACAACTCTCTCATTTTCTGACTTTCTCTCTCTATCTCTGCCTCAAACGAACATA
Organism: Nicotiana attenuata; assembly: GCF_001879085.1. NCBI lineage: Eukaryota > Viridiplantae > Streptophyta > Magnoliopsida > Solanales > Solanaceae > Nicotiana > Nicotiana attenuata. The sequence goes on from NC_031998.1 coordinate 21,468,939, forward strand.
TTCTCTTGAGTTCATACTATCACTTTGCAATACTATATCTACAACAATAACATCATCTTTACATCTTTAGGTCTATTATAGTTGATTACGATTTACCCTTTTCTTACTTTTGATTGTTTTCTAGATTACAAAGTATATTGTTAACTTTTGAGCCAAACAATTTGGCGCCGTCTGTGGGGATTTCGAGAATCAAAACCATAGTATCCACCTAGAGATCAACCAACTACCACTCTCTACACCACACAAAAACAGAGGATGGCCGAAAATAACACAAGATCGAAAGCTATATTGGGTGTCACTACCAATCTCCTTGGCCTCTCAATGAGGCCAGTGACGATGGCACCCTGAATGCAACCCCTAGCATCACATCGGGTGCAGAGATCTCACCTTCCCCATCCGAAGATCTAACGATCTTGCACGAAAAAGGAGCTTCCACATCTGCGGCTACGGAAGCACCCCCAGCGGTCAAGAAGCTACTGGAAAGATGGCTAACAAGCACTCTAAGTGGCTTGGTTGAGAGGTCACCATAAAGTAACATCAGGTGTACACCAACGGTAGATACCACTGCTGCCTGGGGTGACCGGGAATTGGCACTAGCAATAACGAACTCGTCGAGACACAGCCAAGACTGGCACGCTACAGCCGATCCTAAACGAGATGGAGAAATAGAAAATGAAAACAAGGCGCTCCGCGATCAGATGAAGGAACATCAAGAGAGGGTCGACAAGATCCCCGGTGCTCCCAAGTTGCTACCAAAACGCGACGTGGGAAGGTTCGTTGAACAACCATACACTAAAGAAGCTGCCCCTGACTCAACCCCAAAAACCTTCAAGATGCCACCCTACTCGAGGGTATATGACGGAACCACAGATCCCGAGGATAATCTGATCCACTACGTCATCGCTGTGAAGGGCAACGACCTATCAAAAGAACAGGTACCGTCGGTACTACTGAAGAAGTTTGGCGAGACGTTGACAGGAGGGGCTTTAACATGGTACTCTCAGCTACCGGCTAAGGCAATATCAACGTTCGAGGAAATGGGGGATAAGTTCGTCATAGCCCATGCAGGCGCGAAGAAAGCGGAGGCCAGGGTCAACGACATCTTCGCCGTCAGGCAAACCACAGGAGAGGGACTCAGGGACTTCCTAGCAAGGTTTAACAGGGTAAGGATAAGTCTACCAAACGTATCGGAAGGTATGGCAGTCGCCGCTTTCCAGAACGCGCTAAGCAGGGATGGTTCGAGGGCAACCAAGAAGTTGCTGAGCCGCCTCATGAAATATCCCCTGACCACATGGGAGGAAATCCACAACGCCTATTGCGTCGAGGTACGAGCGGACGAGGATGATCTTAATGGGCCGACCCAACGGCTAACAGCGATACACTCAGAAACGAGGAGAGATCGATGGAACGAAGGACGACGAGAACAACTCCCCCGCTCCAACAGAGATCGACATCAGCCATACACCAGATCCTCTTATCCGCCACCAAGGCATACAGACATGCTACAGTGACACGTCGCCCCACTCCGAAACGAAAGAGGTACACCCCCTTTATTATCCGCCTATAACTTTTGTGTGTCTCCATCAGAAATAGTGTACGCACTGGAGAAGCTAGGCACCAAAGTGCAGTGGCCGCAGAAGATGAAATCAGACCCCGCCACAAGGAAATCAAATGTCCTACGTGAGTTCCATCAAGAACGGGAGCACAAAATCGAAGACTGCATAGGCCTACGGCAAGAGGTGGTCAGGATGCTGAACCAGGGATACCTGAGGGAATTACTCAGTGACAAAGGGAAAATCAACTTTGCACGCGGACGGGACAACCCCACCGGCCGCCGATGCCGCCCTCCCTAGCACGCACGATAAACATGATCGTCGGAGGCGGCGACGACTTGGCGATCAATCACGTCAAGTTCACCACCACGCACAAACTAAAGCGGACCATCGCCCATGAACGGTATGACGACTTCGAAGATAGTATCACCTTCGATAAGTCTGATGCCGACGGTTTGTCTTTCCCTCATTACGATGCTTTAGTTATCACTTTACGTATCGCTGATACAGATGTTAAAAGAATCATAATTGACGATGAAAGTGGCACCTGTATTATCCACCCGAGGGTCCTCGTACAAATGGGACTCGAAGATAGGGTAATACCGCGCTGCATAACACTAACCGGTTTTATCAATGTAGTGGAACGGACATCCGGAGAAATAGCACTGCCCGTCTTAACGGGAGGAGTCATGCTGGAAACAACTTTCCACGTGATGAACCAAGAAACGGCGTACAACATCATCATAGGACGCCCGTGGATACACGCCATGCGAGCGGTCCCTTCAAGCCTTTACCAAGTGATCAAATTCCCTACCCCATGGGGAGTATTCAGTATTCGAGGCGAGCGACGCACCGCACAAGAATGCTACAAAATAGCCCAAGACTGCGCCCACACCAATAGCTAAAGGGGGCGAGCGCAGAGGCATAGCAATTAGTCGTGTCGGGGAATCAACCCGACAACGGACGCCATCAAAGACCCTGACGTCGTGGAGGCCTGTAAAGCGACGGTCGAAGATCTCGACCCAGTCCAGTTGGACGAAACCAATCTTACGAAGAAAGCCTATATCGGGCACGGCCTCGCCAACCCAAGTAAGTATCGTGAATTCTTAACTAACCATGCAGATTTGTTCGCCTTTTCTCATTCAGATATGCCGGGAATCCCGCGAGACATCGCCACCCACAAGCTGAATGTCGATCCACTACATCCGCCCGTGCGACAAATGAGGAGAAAATTCAACGCCGCTATCAAAGAAGCGATCAGTGAGGAAGTAGACAAGTTACTGGCCAACGGCTCCATCAGAGAATCAAAGTACCCCCAGTGGGTCGCCAATGTCGTCATGGTAAAAAAGAAAAGCAGGAAGTGGAGAATGTGTGTGGATTTCACTGATCTGAACAAAGCATGCCCAAAGGATTCATTCCCACTATCCCACATCGACCAACTGATCGACGCCACTGCAGGACACGAACTACTGAGCTTCCTAGACGCCTACTCCGGCTACAATCAAATCATGATGGCCGAGGAGAACCAAGAGAAGACAACTTTCATCACCCACCAAGGGACTTACTGCTACAAGGTAATGCCCTTCGGGCTCAAAAATATAGGGGCTACGTACCAGAGACTGGTCACCAAAATATTCAAAAAGCAGCTCGGTAAGACTATAGAAGTCTATATTGACGACATGCTGGTAAAGTCGACAAGAAAAGAGGACCACATCGACCATCTGAAAGAAGCCTTCGAGATATTGAGAAGGTACGGGATGAAACTGAACCCCGAGAAATGCGCCTTCGACGTGGCCTCAGGAAAATTCTTAGGGTTTTCCGTATCACAACGAGGTATTGAAGTCAACCCAGATCAGATCAAGGCGATAGACGTAATACCCGAGATACTGAACAGCAAAAAAGCAGGTGCAAAAGCTGATGGGATGAATAGCCGCCTTGTCTAGGTTCATCTCACGATCCTCCGACAGATGCCATAAGTTTTTCAATGTGCTGAGAAAGGACAATGGGCTACAGTGGAATGAGGAATGCGTCGAGGCCTTAAGAAAATTGAAAGCGTACCTGTCTTCGCCGCCACTGCTGGCCAAAGCAAATCCGGGCGAGCCCCTGCTAGTATATTTGGCCGTATCCGAGGTCGCCTTCAGCGCAATCCTAGTTCGTGAAAACGAAGGTACGCAATCTCCTATTTACTATATTAGCAAAACCTTAGTGGACGCCGAAACACGGTATCCACACCTTGAAAAATTAGCTTTGGCAGTGGTCGTAGCTTCACTGAAGCTACGACCCTATTTCCAAAGCCACCCCATAAAAGTAGTGACGACCTTCCCCTTAAGAAGTATCCTACACAAGCCTGAGTTATCAGGCAGACTCGCCAGATGGGCCATAAAGCTCAGTGAGCACGATATCTCATACCATCCAAGAAACGCCATCAAGTCTCAAGTACTTGCCGACTTCATAGCCAACTTCAGCGCAGAGATACTACCAGAGGCGGAATTAGAGGCATGCCGTGCCCCTTCCAACGCCGACCTATGGACTCTTTACACTGATGGTGCTGCTAACGCCTCGACAACGGGACTAGGACTTGTTCTCGAGGTCTCCACGGGCGAAACAATTCGCTAGTCCATACGATGTCCCGAGATGACTAACAACAAAGCCGAGTACGAGGCTGTTATTGCAGGTTTGAAACTAGCCATCAAGTATGGAGCTCGGCGACTCGTTCTCCATTGCGACTCGCAACTCGTGGTGAACCAGGTCACCGGGACTTACCAAATCAAGGAGCAGAAGTTGCAAAAATACCAGTCAGGAATCCACAGGTTAATGACCAAGTTCGACGAGTGTCGCTTCGAACAAGTTCCGAGAGCACGGAACATTGAAGCAGACGGCCTAGCAAAATTGGCCACAGCCACTAAAAACTTCAACAAAGAAAGCGTGGTCACCCTCCTCCATTCAGCCATTGATCACACTGAGGTACTCTCTTTAAATTTGACTTGGGACTGGCGCAACCAATTTGTATCCTATCTGCAGGATGGAACAATCCCACTCGACAAAAAAGAAGCCAAGAAGCTCCGCGTACAGGCCGCCCGATATTGCCTGATAAACCACGAGCTCTACAAAAGGACGTTTGGCGGACCCCTAGCCAAGTGTCTATGGCCGCAACAAACGCGACCAGTGCTCGAAGAGGTACATGAAGGCCATTGCGGCGCCCATACAGGTAATCGCGCCCTCGTGCGCTACATAATACGAGCCGGCTATTATTGGCCCATTATGAAGAAAGACACAGCGGAATATGTTCGCCGATGCGAACAATGCCAAAAGTATGCCCCCATGATACACCAACCAGGAGAACCACTTCACTCAGTCACTTCCCCATGGCCCTTCATCAAATGGGGAATAGACATAGTCGGTCCCCTACCAGCGGGACGAGGAAAGGTATGATTTCTATTAGTTTTAACTGACTATTTTTCCAAGTGGGTGGAAGCAGGAGCGTACGCCCAAATATGCGAACAAGAAGTCATCGCCTTCATATGGAAGAATATCATCTGCCGTTTCGGCATTCCCAAGGAAATCAGCTGCGACAACGGACGCCAATTCATCGGCCAAAAGATAATGGAATTCTTCGACAAATGGCGTATCAAGCGGATACTCTCCATGCCATATCACCCCGCCGCCAACGGCCAAGCAGAGTCTTCCAATAAAACAATACTGAACATACTAAAGAAGAAGCTCGAGAAGCCAAAGGGCTATGGCCCGAGCTACTACCGAAAGTGTTATGGGCACACCGAACCACGCCTAAATCCTCCACAGGAGAAACGTCGTACTCATTGGTCTATGGAACCGACGCAGTCATACCAGTCGAAGTCGGCGAACCAAGCTTAAGGTATTCACATACCAGCGGAGCAGAGAACGACATAAATAGACTTCAAGAACTCGATGAGGCCGAGGAAAGAAGAGGAATGGCCCACATAAGAATGGTGGCTCAGAAACAACAAGTCGAAAGATACTACAACAAGAGAGCCAAAATAAGACCACTCAAAGTGGGGGACTACGTCCTCAAAGCCAAAACATTGGCATCAAAAGACCCAAGCGAAGGAAAACTGGGCACCAACTGGGACGGACCCTACAAAATCACAGCGGCAGCAAGTAAAAGAGCATTTCTATTAGAAACAGTGGAAGGAAAAATGCTCCAAAACAATTGGAACGTCACCCACCTCAAGTATTTCCATTTCTGAAAGGCGTCTCCCGAGTCGCACTCTTTTTACCTTACCCGGGTTTTGTCCCAATTGGGTTTTCTCGGGGAGGTTTTTAACGAAGCGACAGACGGGACACCTGGAGATATTTGAGAAACAAGTTTATCATACCAGCCACTCCATACGTCCTCCCGACTGGAATGACAAAGGGACTGGACTAGCGTGATCTCCAATGTATGAACGGCCACGGCCATCTCCAATGTATGAACGGCTACGGCCATCTCCAATGTATGAACGGCTATGGCCATCTCCAATGTATGAACGACTACGGCCATCTCCAATGTATGAACGGCTACGGCCATCTCCAATGTATGAACGACTACGGCCATCTCCAATGTATGAACGGCCACGGCCATCTCCAATGTATAAACGGCTACGGCCATCTCAACGTGTAAAAGGCTACGGCCATCTCCAACAACATTATGGCTAAGGCCATCGACGCCGATAAGTCGACCCAGCTCGACTATGACGGCAAGTAACTCGACGACAGTCGAAGTTACGTACATGGCTAAGGCCATAAACGATATTATGGCTAAGTCCGACGTCGATAAGTCGACCCAGCTCGACTACGACGGCAAGTAACTCGACGACAGTCGAAGTTACGTACATGGCTAAGGCCATAAACGATATTATGGCTAAGGCCATCGAAGTCGATAAGCCGACCCAGCTCGACTACGACGGCAAGTAACTCGACGACAGTCGAAGTTACGTACATGGCTAAGTCCATCAACGATATAATGGCTAAGGCCATCAACGCCGATAGCGACCAGACTCGACTACGACGCAGTAACTCGATGACAGTCGAAGTACGTACATGGCTAAGTCCATCAACGATATTAATGGCTAAGGCCATCAACGCCGATAAGTCGACCCAGCTCGACTATGACGGCAAGTAACTCGATGACAGTCGAAGTTACGTACATGGCTAAGTCCATAAACGATATTATGGCTAAGGCCATCAACGTCGATAAGTCGACCCAGCTCGAGTACGACGGCAAGTAACTCGACGACAGTCGAAGTTACGTACATCGCTAAGACCATCAACGATATAATGGCTAAGGCCATCGACACCGATAAGTCGACCCAGCTCGACTATGACGGCAAGTAACTCGACGACAGTCGAGGTTACGCACACGGCTAAGGCCATCAACAATATTAAGTCCGAAAATAAAAGGTACAAAAAGAAAAGAATAACAGCAAAAGTATAACTTCCATTATCATCCAAAAATACATGTACAGAAGGACCCATTTACGTCTCCAAATACAGCAAAACAAAATGAATACAAGTCCTAAGGGGCTTCGCCATTCTGTTCACCGTCCCCCATCGGACCGCCATCTCGTCCACCGCCGTCCTCGGCCTGATAGGTCGCAGAAATCCAAGAGCCGGATTCTAGACGGTTGACGTCTTCGGAGTTATAGCCCGCCCGGTCTGGGGAATCAGAACTATACCCACAAGTTTCACGGGCGGCACGGGCTATGCCCCGTTGCTCCTGAACCTCCGCCTCAGTGACTCGACCCGCAGCTAAGAACTCCTCAAATACGACCAATCTGGCCTCGGCGTACACCGACATATCATGCGCCTCACGATGCGCATCCTCGTCAGGCCTTGGTGCAGCAGTCCGCTTAAGAACTTCAATCTCAGCCGCCTTGGCATGGAGTTCGGTGGTCAAAGCGGCAACCTTGATCCGCAAATCAGCAGCTTCCGCCGCTACCCCACGACCAACCTCCAGCTCTTCTTCCTTAGAGTGAAGAAGAGTCTCCAGCTCAATGTTCCGAGCCAGAGCGGTCATCAGCTGCTCGTCGATCTGCTCCAGCTCGGCCACCCTCCGTTTCAGCTGGGCCTCCGACTGCTCCAAACCCTCACAGAAAACCCGAAATTCCGGGTCCTGCTTGAGTAGGTCCGCCAGCGCCTGATGCTTGATGCGGCACCGCCGATATTTCTTTACCACCTTGTTAAAGGTGGCTGCCTTCCTTTGCGCCCGCCACCCCCTCTCTACCTCCAAGATGAGAGTCTAAAGAAGAGAAAAATAAGGAAAGGCAAGTTAGTATGCATCAAAATTTACTTTACGATACATGAAGAAAATCGAAAAATACCTGCAAGGCTGCGCCGGCAACCCTCCGGGATAGTTCCCCGTCATTAACACCTTTTAACATTTCACGCTCAGTGGTCGCACATAGCAGGGTCATATCCGCTGTGGCCTGCTCGCTGTGTTGCAACAGGTTATACCCTCCTGGGATCAGAATTCGGCGGTTGGATCTACCTGCCGTCATCCCCACACGGGTCGGACCCCGCGTTAACGCATCTGCATCTGCATGGGCGGCCTCAGGGCCCCCCCTCTCGGGACCATCGCCCGCTTCTCCAACGGCAGCCGACGAGCCGCTCTCCGAAATGCGTGTTAGACTGGCGTCGGGAACCGCCCTCCCTTGGGGAGCCGACCTCCCGGAACGGATGGCATCTGCCATAAAAACTGGCCTTGACTCCCGACGGAGCTCGCTCGTCCCCTCGTCTTCTGTGGCTATCCCCTTGCCAGTTATCAACCGGCGTCTTTTCCTTTCCGACGGCTCCTCGCCCTCAGAAGTCTCCTCGACAGGCCGCGGGGATGGCATTGAAGGAGTCGCTTCACTTGTGGACACCGCCACGGGCAGCGGTTGAGGAACCTCCGGGGCGCCATCGCTGGGCGAGCCACAGGGTATGTATCCGTCTTCAGAGTCAGTCCCCGCCCTAGGCGAGGTAACGAGGCTCTTCTTCTTCTTCTTAGGGATGCTCCGACCTGCCAACACGAATAAATCAGGTAACAAGAACGTAGGAAACTTCCAAATCGTAGCCAAAGAATTACCTGACGGGCCGTACTGTTGAAGAAAGGCAGCCCAGGTACGGCATTCCTCCGCGTAAGGTATTATTCTTTCCACCCATGATTTAATGTCATCAGTAAACTGGGGTGGGGAAGCCCTCGCTGCGAATATAAAGGGGGGGAAAGCAAAGAAATCACAATGGCCGTATGGTCAAAAGCACAAGCAGTCCTGAATTCTACAAGTAGAAATACTTACGTTATGGATTCCATCTTTCCGGGAACCCTTCGAGATTCGACACCAGGTGCTCCGTCCTGATGTAGAAATATTTGCGCCAAAAGCGGCGGTTGGTCTTGTCATCGGCTTTAACAACCAAGCCCCTTTGCCACGACTTTTTAACTGTAGCATGGTACCCCTCAGGTAACCAGGGCTGAACAACTGTAAGAGGTGGTGGACCGAGACGCTGCACTCAGCCTGGCTGCATAAGTGGTCATAATACGGCACACCTTCAAGGTGTAAGGAGTGAGCTGAGCCGGACACACATTGTAAAAACGGCAAAGCTCCTCTATCAGAGGGTAGATTGGAAGATTGTAACCGATCAAGAACGGGTACTCATAGAATGTGCAGTACCCAGGCCGGTGCACATTGGCATAGTCCGTCCCGGCCAGAACCATTTCCACGTGGTCCGGAATATGGTGCGTCTCTCGAAGATCATCTAAGTGGGATTGTAATAAAACGCTGTGCTCCCAGGGAAGGTCTGGGCTTTTAGTTGGAAAATCCCTACGAACATGCATCTCCTTCGGAAGGACGTTGTCTACACTGAGAGGAACAAGGGTCTTCTCTGCCTTTTCCCCTTCACCACCGGAAGTTGGCGGAACCCTAGACGGGGCATTATCTTTGGCCTTTTTACTACTCTGTCCATGTTTTGTCATGTTATCCTACGTAAGAAACGAAGCATTGGCGATAGGAAGTGTGGTCTCAACAGAAGTAGGAGAGTCCCTCAGGAAATAACGGTTACAGGAAAGAAAGACAAAGGAGTAAATCAGAAAATGCTTTCCGAAGGTTTGAAAGTTGAATCTAATCGAACCTCTCTCCTATTTATAGGTATAAGTTGCGCAGAAATCGAAGAGTCATGATTCAAAACGTGCGCGAGAAACCAAAATGTCACATCATCCTCTGAACCGCCTCGGGGGCAAATATAATAATGGCGCATACAGGCGATGACGTCATTCCAAAAAGAAAGCCACGCGTCAGTGGCTCAACAACATCATACATTTCACCTCATTCATATTGCCGCCCCTGGTCGAGGTCAAATTCTCCTAAGCCGAGGTTTGCATTTCCGCCCATCGAAGACGCCCACCGAACGCGTCTCCAACTAGCGGAAGGACTAACTGTATAGGGTCAAATTTGACCGTCAGCGTCTCTACGCCAGTGGGCACGCCCAGTGAGTGTACGCCGACTAACGTAGTGGGTACGACTCGGACGCGGGGACAAAAGCGACATCGTTTAGGACTCAGTGTCTTCACTAGGAAGACGTTACCAATTCTTTTAACTTTTTGATTATTTCGAGGAAGGTCTCTTATTATATAAAGGAGACCTTCACATTGTAAAGGGGGGATTCTGGAATAATACAACTCTCTCATTTTCTAACTTTCTCTCTCTATCGCTGCCTCAAACGAACATATTCTCTTGAGTTCATACTATCACTTTGCAATACTAGATCTACAACAATAACATCATCTTTACATCTCTAGCTCTATTATAGTTGATTACGATTTACCCTTTTCTTACTTTTGATTGTTTTCTAGCTTACAAAGTATATTGTTAACTTTTGAGCCAAACAAAAGTTTTTGAAATTGTGTTGAAAAATAATTTTTAAAAATTGTAGTGTTTTTTAACGACCCGACTGCCATAAACCAGTTTAAGAAGTTGAAGTTCTTAAGCGGAAGAAGATATTTTACCCAAAAACTGCCATAAACCAGTTTTTGGGTACTTCAAATTATTTTCCAAAAATTAATTGTATTCCATGAACAAACAATGTTTTAAAAATACAAAATAAAAAAAAACATACACAAAATCTATGGCCAAATGGAAGAAAGTCCCAAACCAATTAGAGATGTTTGAGCAAATAAAACAAATTATCACTTCTTGTCTATTCCCCTCAATTAGCCACGATTGTTTGATCCTTAATGTTCGTAAATTAAAGAAAAGGGGAGGAACTGTTAAAAATGCAAAAAAAAAAAAAAAAGACACAAAATCAGAACTTTTGACCAATTAAGTGAAAGAGGAGAACGAAATATTTCTCTTTCTTTTCTTCTTTCTCCCCATAACTTGTTATTTCCTCCATTACTAAGATTAACTATCCTCTTTTTTCTCTCTTTCTAATTTGCCTTTATAACAAATTCATACAACACTATGTTAATTTGAGTGCCCTCCTAAAATACTAAAGAACTTAGTTCTTTATCTTACTTCTAACGCCTTAAATGAAATCAACAAAGAAGTAAAAAAAATAGTAATTTTACGCGGAAAATCAGCCGACTTAAAGGTGCAAAATCACGACGTACCACGTAGAATTGTAACTTCAACTTTACTAGAACAAATGAGCCAGATGTGCATATTACAACTCTCGTAACCTAATACACCTTCACACTTCAACTACTTCTACTTATTGTATAAAGACTACAAGTTACTCTAACTTGCATAATCCAACTAATATTGTTTCGATGTAAACATGAATACAACTCAATCCATTAATACATATGAACTAGACTGAATCAAGTTGAAAAGGAATTAGCTCTTCGAACAATCTTGGTCAGCAACTTCCGGAGTATTTTGAACCGAAAATATTGTGCTCTTTTTCTCCAGTAAGTTTATAAAAAAGATGGACTTCAACAGTCCATAGGCAAGATATTTAAATTCTCACAACTCCAAGATCTTTGGGAGTCCTAAGCATAGTTGAACGCTCGTTCACTTACAAATCCTGAGATCACGAAGACTCCTCAAGCTTCATTACTCCTATCTGGAAATATCCTTAAGCATTTGCAAATTCACCAGCTCTTTATCGGTGACTTTAATCTAGCGTTGGGATATAGATTTTGTCGAAACTTGAAAAAAAAATTGAAATTGTGTTGAAAAATAATTTCTGGAAATTGAAGTTATGTTTAGACATGCATTTTATCTGAAAAAGAAGTTGAAGTTCTTCAGCGGAAGAAAATATTTTACCCAAAACCTGCCATAAACCCGTTTTTGGGCACTTCAAATTTTTTTCCAAAAACTAATTGTATTCAATGAACAAACAATATTTTTTCTAAAAAAAATAAATAAATAAATAAATAAAACATACCCAAAATCTATGACCAAAAGGAAGAAAGTCTCAAACTAATTAGAGATGTTTGAGCAAATAAAATAAATTATCACCTCTCATCTATCCCCCTCAATTAGCCACGATTGTTTCATAAATTAAAGAAAAAGGGAGGAAATGTTAAAATGAAAAGAAAAAAAAAAGGACACAAAATCAAAAGTTTTGACCAATTAAGTGAAAGAGGAGAAATATTTTGTTTGTTTTCTTCTTTCTCCCCAAAACTTGTTATTATTTCCTCCATTACTAAGATTAACTATCCTTTTTTTTTCTCTTTCTAATTTGCCTTTATAACAAATTCATAAAACACTATGTTAATTTGAGTGCCCTCCTAAAATACTAAAACTTAGTTCTTTATCTTACTTCTAGCCCTTTAAATGAAATCAACAGAGAAGTAAAAAAAATAGCAATTTTATGTGGAAAATCGCCCCGCTTAAAGGTGCAAAAATCACGACCTACCACGTAGAATTGTAACTTTAACTTTACTAGAACAAATGAGTCAAATGTCTACACACATTCATAGAACACGACCTAACATATATATGGCCATCCTGGTCCTTGCAATAGGCATCCATTGCGTAGGTAGGAGGTGATACAAAATAACAAGTTTTATTATAACTAGGAGGCATTAGGGCTTCTTTTGCCAACTGGTGTGCTACCATGTTCCCTTCACGAAAGCTGTGCTTCATTTTGATCTCCCCTTGCTGTGTTGCCTTCTCCATTAACCACCTGCATTCACCAACAATCAATCCTACTCACTCTTACAAAGATAAACTAATTCAAGGGTAAATCTTTACCATTACTTCCCAATCAATACCAGGAACCACATCACTACTATGGATATCCAATCAAATGATTTGGAAGCCACTACAATGGGGGGTTTGTGCCAAAACATAAGGCACATCATACTGAGTGAGGATGATAGAGAAAGAATGTACAATCCTTGGAAGTACTCACTCATCATCAAACTCATGGGCAAACGGCTAGTTCACCATTACTTAAAGAGGAAAACTCAAGAGCTATAGAAGGTAGAAGAAAATTACCCACTAATAGATCTAGGGGAAGATTACTACACGGTCAAATTCACTAAAGAGGAAAGCATGACTAGAATACTACATGATGGACCTTGGTTCTTCAATGACTTTCCTATCAGTGCAAAAATGGGTGCTTAATTTTGTAGCCACTAAGGCATGCCAAAATTATACTGCCGTTTGGGTAAGATTACCACAACTCCCCACAGAATTTTATAATGGGATTATCCTAACAAAAATTGGAAACTGCATTGGCAAACTGCTTAAAGTGGATGCATGCACATCGGCCATATTGAGAGGAAGATATGCGAGACTATGTGTGGAATTACCATTGGATGAGCCATTACAAAACTTTATCATGATTGGACACCACAAACAACCTATACTCTATGAAGGAGAAGGTTTTTTGTACAAAGTCTGTGGAACGCTGGGGCACTCAAACAGAATCTGCCCCCACATGACTCTACCAGGTGGCCATAATGAAGGTCCATTTTTAAAGGAGGCACCACAACCTAAGGAAGAAACTACACAGGAGTGGATGACAGTCTCGTTCCCCAGGAAAAACAAATCAAAGGTAGCCAATCAGTCCATGAACAAGGCGAGTTCTTTTGTTGCACCAGGTATTAAAGTTCGCATATTTGATGCATTGTCAGGTAAGTATTTCAATATGCAACCTATGAGCTATTTAACAATAAATTGATTACTAATCCTAATACAGTTTACCCTACAGCCCAAACTGACCAATGTGATGTAGAAACTCCACTAGCAAATGAGATAGCTGGAAAACCACCCAATGGCAATGAAGGTGGTTTCTCCAAGAACCTACTAGAGCACATGGTTTTGGAAAATTCAATAAAAAATTTAACTTAAAACAACCCTAATTTGCATGGCGAGATGAAGGCTATTTCTATAAGTGTCCAAAACGTGTCACACCCTACTAATTCTAATAATTTCCCAAACCTCTTGTCAAAAAATATGGATTTAGACTTACTCCCACACTAACCAACAAAAGAGGCCAAGACATCATTAATACTACTAATAATAATTACCCCTCTAGTATCAACAACCAACCAAATAACAATGGCAAATCTACTAATAATCACCATGCAAAATCCGCCCGGATTCCAACTCAACCATGCAACACATGGACATAGAAGATAGCCAAGTGGAAGAGGGCATATACATGCAAGATTTGGATGTAAAAACCACATGCAATCCTTCTTCATTTCTACAAAGGTAGAGCAAATCATTGTAAAGCCTACTACCCCAATAGATTGTATCCCTCTTATATTAACTCAACCTACCAACAATGCCAAGAACTCCACTTACCTTGAGAAGGCGATACCGGTTGGTTCAACTATTTCATCTCTCAAGGAACCAAAGGATGAACAACTTACCACCATTTCCTCCTCAATTCCCCCCAAACCCAGTAATCTATGCCCGACCCCCGAGTCCACCCAACCATGTTCCACAATCATGGGTGGAATTGGGTCTCCAAGGGCATGCAATCTCCTTCAATATGGAAATCAACGGTCAGGAGTCAATCCTAATAATTCAAAACACACACTTTCTTGCACAACTAATCTCAGAGGGGATGAGCCTAGCAATGAACAACTATATCAATCAAATGTGGATGAGCAATATCCTACAACCTCTAGCGCCCTCCTTGAACTAAAATCTAGCACACAATATGCAACAAATGTGGAACATACCCCACAACTCCGACCAACAGCTTCCACAGAATCCACCTATCAACTTACCCTTCTTTGCACCAAAGGACATGATGCTTCTGAACCCCATCTTCACACAGTGGACTCCACAGCCCATGCAAGACCAGCAACAAGGTCCACAACCAGATCCAATGGAAGATCAACAACCAGCACAAAACATGTAGAATCAGGAAGGGATGCAGGAGGAAGAAGAGGAGGAGGAAGAGGACGACTTGGCACACTTAGGGGAGCCAGCAGTATCTTTTTCAAACCTAAGCGAGGTGAAAATACTCATCTTCAAGGAGATGCTAGATAGGAAGTCTATCTTCAGCTGCCCAACGACACTTTACAAGTGCTCCTTGGACATCCGCCCTCCCCACGATCCCACGGTGGGGAAACATGTGGTGATACTGGTTCCCTCCATAAGGAGGAACCCCAACAACATCCCAATCAACAATAATCCCATGCATCAACCAAATAATATCATAATTTGGAACGTGAGAGGAGCAAACAATGCTAACTTTAAGAGACACTTTTGTGAGCTTATGGATACCCATAGGCCATGCTTAGTTGCTTTGTTGGAAACAAAAATGGAGAGTCATGTTTCCATCCTAGAAGATTATCACTTCAATAAGATGGTTGAGGTTCCTGCTATTGGGCATGTGGGAGGATTTGTAATTCTGTGGAATCATGATGTGGTGACGGTTAGCAACTTTACTAGGAATGGCCAAGCAATTCATGCAATGATAGAGGTAAAACCTAAAAATCTTACTTGGTTATTTTCTACTGTTTATGCTAGCAATGATATAGCTCATAGGCAGTGGTTATGGGATAACCTTAAAGACACTGTTGATAGGTATAAGGGACCTTGGTTAATCGGGGGAGACTTTAATGAGATAATAGATACAAAGGACAAGTTTGGGGGCAGTTCTATCAATCAAAAAAGGGCTAAGTCCCTAATAAATTGTCTTAAATACTGTAATTTAGTAGAACTGGGGTTTAAAGGGTGTAAATACACATGGTCCAACCATCATAGGAGAAAAGGGGGCCTAATCATGGAAAGACTAGATTGGGTATACTCCAATTTCGAGTGGTTACAAGAGTTCACCAATGTTACAGTAACACATCTTCCTAAATTACACTCGGACCATAACCCCATTTTGGTCAACCTTAATAATAAAATTAATAATAACCATGATAGGCCATTTAGGCTTGAAACCTTCTAGTTCTCCCACCCAGATTTCCCTAGAGTGGTTTCTGATAGTTGGGCAAATAAGGATATAATTGATGGAACGAAATCTTTCCACCAAAATGTAGTAGAATGGAAACAAGTTACCTTTGGAAATATTTTTGCTAGGAAAAGAAGATTATTAAAATGTATTAATGGTATTCAAAGCTCTCCTAGCTACCAAACTAGTCAATACCTTAGAGACCTAGAAATAAATCTTATTGAAGATTATGAAACAATCCTTAAATTAGAAGAGGACTACTGGAAATTACGCTCTAGGGTTAATTGGATAAATGAAGGGGATGCAAATACAAAATTCTTTATATTCAAGCTACTAACCGTAGACGGAGAAATAATATTGTCTTTTTTAAAGATAACTCCGGAAATTGGATCGAAAATCAAATTGCCCTAATAAAATATGTTTCTAATCACTTCCATAGTATCTTTACTACGTCTCATGATAATACTAACTGGAAAGCCATTCAATCAGACAACACTACCTACAACAAAGTTGACCTATCTAGCCTTGATAGTAAATTAAAGAATCATGAGATTAGAAGAGCTATCTTCTCCTTCAAGCCAAACAAGGCACCTGGACCTGATGGTCTACACCCCTTCTTCTTCCTGAAGTTCTGGCCAATTCTAGGTAGTAAGGTCATAAATTTATGCCAAAAAATCTTTGACACAAAGGTTATGCCTCATCAAATTAACAAAACTTGCTTATGTTTGATCCCTAAATTCATTAATGCAAACCAATTAAAAAAAATTTAGGCCAATCAGCCTTTGTAACACTTTGTACAAAGTGGTCACTAAAATTATTGTCAATCGCATCAAGCCTTTCCTAAAATATCTTATTAATGATCAGCAAGGTTGCTTTGTTAAAATTAGGCGAGCTAGTGACAATGCTATCATTATCCAAGAAGTGTTAAAACATTTTAACACGCATAAAGGAAAAGAGAATTGCATACTAAAGCTCGATCTAGAAAAAGCTTTTGATAAATTAGAGTGGTCATATGTTTACAGAACTCTAAAAATTTTCAACTTTCCTCCTAATATATCTTCCCTAATCCTTAATTGTATATCAACTATTACTATCTCCATTTTAGTAAATGGAAATAAAACGGAGGAATTCTACCCTTCTAGGGGAATAGACAGGGTGACCAAATGTCCCCCTATCTTTTTATCTTATGTATGGACATGTTGTCCAAAAATATTGAACATCAAGTAAGCCATAATGGGATCCTATTAGACTTAACAAAAGATGTCCTCCCTTGTCCCACTTGTTTTTTGCAGACGACATATGTCACGACCCAAGTTCGCCCCCCATGAACATGTCGTGACGGCACCTAGTCTCTATGACTAGGTAAGCCTAACAATTTGTGAAAAGGAAACAAAATGCGGAAAAATTAATAAAACTGAAGATAAACAATATAGAAGCGTATAAGATGCCGCTCGGCATAAACCAATACATATCTTAAAAACTGAACAACTCCCAAAACCCGGAAACTCACGAATCATAAGCTATGGACACTACATAGTGTTCTAACTCCGGAATGTCTAAATCAAAGATATACAGAAGGTCTATAACTACAAGAGAGAATGGAGAGGGACTCCTCGGTATGCCGACGCGACAGATATATCTCGAAGTCTCTGAAGAATCGCCTCGCCTCAAGGGTAATAGGGCCGAGTCGAAGAACCTGGATTTGCACACGAAAAACATGTGCAGGAAAGGGCATGAGTACACCACGGCGGTACCCAGTAAGTATCAAGCCTAACCTCGATCGAGTAGTGACGAGGAAGGTCAGGGCCCTACTGGTCATATACATATACATAAGGAAAATGAAACAGTATGAAGTAACATAGTATAAAAAAAAATAAGAATAACAACAATTACAACAGAGAGAGAGAGAGCATCACAGAAAGAATACAGCTCAACACAGAGATAGCAACGGGGGATCTACCAGGATACCGTCCTGTAGTCCCCAAATGTAAATATCTAGTGGATCTCCCAGGTGTCGTCCCGTAGTCTAACTCATAGTGCGTGGGGATCTACCGGAATCCCGATCCGTAGTCCCAAATGTAAATACCCATTACTGGGGGAATCCACCGGGTGCAGTCCCGTAGTTCCATATAACTGTGCAGGGGGATCTACCGAAATATCAATCCGTAGTCCCAAATAAACAGGCAAGGGGGATCTACCAGGAAATCGCCCGTAGTCCCAAAGTAAACACACAGCAACAAGACGAAGAATATTCAATTCAATACAATTTCATACCAAGGTAAACAGGTATTTCTAACCTACCATGCTGCATAGAATTTCAGATAAAGCAGTTTGAGCAAGTAAAACAATTGAATCAATTAGACATGCTTTCTTAAGCTAACAGTAGGCTTAAATTTCAAGTAGTGTAAACAGGGAAGATATACACAATTATAATTACTTAATGAAAATCGGATTTTCAACAATTAGCACATGTACGCACTCGTCACCTTACGTACAAGGTATTTCATTTATCAACAATACCAAATTCTAAGGGAAGTTCCCCCACACAAGGTTAGGCAAGCCACTTCCCTCGAACCAGCTCAATCAACTCGATACCACGTTCTTGCCACGAGTACCCGACTCCAAATGGCCAAAATCTATTCAAAGTAATTGCATAATGTAAATATAACTTCAAGTAACTAATTCAACTAATTAATTCGAAGCTAATACGCGAAATTAGGAAAATCGCCCAAAAATCCTCCCCGGGCCCACGTCTCGGAATCGGGTAAAATTTTACAAATTTAGAATCCTCACACTTTCACGAGTTCATACATACCAAAATTATTCCAATCCGGCATCAAAATCTTGATCAAAACCCCAAAATCAGGCCTAAGAACCTTTTCCAAATTTTCTCCAACTTTCCACCCCAAATTCGAATTTAAAGGATGGAATTAAGCATAGATTCATGGAAATTAATCAAAACCGAGTAAGAATTACTTACCCAAAACATCCAGGTGAAAATCTCTCCAAAAATCGCCAATCCCTGAGCTCCCAAGTCAATTTCCAAGTTTTTGAGTTCTAATCCTCGATTCTGCCCTTTTTCTGACCAGCGAATCTGCTTCTACGGCCATGGGACCGCACCTGCGGTCCCGCTTCTGTGACAAACGGACCGCACTTGCGACTTTTCATTAAAGTCCAGCTTCCGCACCTGCGACCTCTTGTCCGCAGATGTGGTGCCGCTTCTGCAGTAACTGGGCCGCATCCCAAATCGCTCAGACCGCACCTGCGGTCCTCCAACCACTTCTGCGGCGCCGCACCTGCGGTTACATACATGCAGGTGCAGTTATGACAGGTTAAGCCAACTTCAGATTTCTCCTAAGTCCAATTCAACTTCCATTAAGCACCCGAAACTCACCCGAGGCCCCCGGGACCTCAACCAAACATGCCAACCAGTCCTAAAATATCATACGTACTTATTCCAATCCTCGAATCACATCAAACAACGCTAAAACCACAAATCACTCTCCAATCCAAGCCTACGGATTTCCAAGACTTCAAATTTCCGCTTTCGATCAAAAAGCCTATCAAACCTAGTCCGAATTACCTGAAATTTTGCACACACGTCCCAAATGACACAACAGACCTATTCCAACTTTCAGAATTCCATTCTGACCCCAGTATCAAAATCTCACTATCGAACCAAAAACTTCAAAAATTCGACTTGCGGCATTTCAAGAGTAATCAAGCTACGGACCTCAAAAACACAATCTGAACACGCCCCTAAGCCCTAAATCACCCAACGGAGCTAACGGAACCAACAGAATTCCATTCCGAGGCTGTCTTCACACTGCTCCGACTACGGTCCAAATTCTAAAGCTTAAACTCTCATTTAGGGACTAAGTGTCCCAAAACACTCCGAAACTCCGAACGGATCCTCGCAACAACCCATAATAGCAGAAATAAGCACGGGGAAAGCAGTTAATAGGGGATCGGGGCGTTAATTCTTAAAACGACCGGACGGGTCGTTACAACCTAACTTTAATGGGTCATGCAAACAATAAAACAATCACTACTATGTGGAATAGTATTTAAAGTTTCTATTACCTCTCCGTCGTATCAGGTATTACTGCCCCGTTTTCCTCATTTATTGCTTCTTCATGTTTCATTATCAGCAACGAGTGAGTTAGAGTTGAATTGAATTGGTTTGGATAGGAAATGAGACACTTAGTCTCTTTAAGGAAGGCTTAAATTGGAAAAGTCAACCGGACGTTGACTTATGAGTTCGAAGGTTCGGATGTGATTTCCGATGATCCGGTTAGCTTCGGGAGATGATTTGTGACTTTGGAGCGTGATCTGAATTGGTTTTGGAGGTCCGGTGTAGAATTAGGCTTGAATTGGCGAAGTTAGCATTTGGCGAAATCCGGTTGATATGTGAGATTTTGATCCGAGGGTCGGAATGGAATTCCGAGAGTTGCAGTAGCTTCGTTAGGTGATTTTGGATATGTCTGCAAATTTTCAGGTCAGTCGGACGTCGCTTGGTTGGGTTTTTGATCGAATGCGTAATTCGGAAGTTTTTAAGAAACTTAGGCTTGAATTCGATGTAATTTGATGGCTTTAGCGTTGTTTGATGTGGTTTGATGATGGGAACAAGTTTGAATGAGGTTTTAGGATGTATTGGTGTTTTTGGTTGAGGTCCCGGGGGCCTCGGGATGATTTCGGATGGCTAACGGGGAGTTTTTGGAATTTCATACAGCTGAAGGCATGCTGTTTCTGGTATTCTCGCTTCTGCGGGTCTTGGACCGCAGAAGCGGAGCCGCTTAAGCGGAGCTGTGATCGCAGAAGCGGTCCTTGAGGGCTTGGCAATTTCCGCAGAAGCGGAAGGCAGTCCGCAAAAGCGGACATCGCAGGAGCGGGTGGTGACCGCAGAAGCGGTCCTGAGGATTTTAAGTTAGACCGCAGAAGCGGTTATTTTGCGCAGAAGCGGGAGCCGCAGGTGCGGTATCCCAACCGCAGAAGCGAAACCTGGCTGAGTTTAAGTGAACAGTGTTTTCACGATTTTGAAAGAGAAGAAACATTTTGGACTTCGGACTAAGGAGATTTTGGGCGATTTTTGAAGAGGGTTTCGAGGGCTATCATCAGGTATGGATTCTTAGACTTAGATTGTGATATTATGGTGTAAAATCATGGATTAACACTGAAAATCCAAGGAATTAAAGGTTAAAAATGGAAGTTAGGGTTTGAGAAAATTATGATGTAAAAATGGAATTTGGAGGGTCAAACGAACTCCGATTTTGGTAAATTTTATATGTATTGACTCGTGGCGAGACGAGGAATCCGGTAATGTGAATTTCGTAATTTTTCAAGAAGCGGTCCCGGGCTCGGGTTTTGCTAGGTTCGAGATTCTTGCTAATTTTCGATTGTTTTCGATTGGGTATTGTTCCCTTAGGATATTGTGATGTATTCGCTCTGGTTTTGGTTAGATTCGACGCGCATGGAGGCCGATTGAGGGGCAAAGGCATCGCGAGCTAGGGATTTCACCGGTCCGAGGTGAGTAATACTTGTAAATGATATCTTGAGGGTTTGAAACCCCGGATTTGCACATCATAGTGCTGTATTGTGGTGACTTGCACGCCAGGTATGAGCGTGGGGTAGAGCACCGTTGGGGATTGCGACTTGGTCCATCCCGGTTGTTGATTTTACTGTGTAATTGACTGAAACTACTTGTTGTCATCATTATTTGGCTTGATTGCTATATTTGGGCTTCGTGCCGATTATTTGAATCCTTTAGGGATTATTATCACTGTTTTCATGACACTTAGCATATTAAATGATCACAGTCCAAGGTTTAAAATACCGTTTCGCAAACTCAGCTATCTTTCTAAGATTTGAAAACCTAAATGATATTTTACTGACGTCTTGAGTTAAAAGCTATTACTTGACATTGCCCGAATGGCTCATTTGCATGTTCTGGACTGAGAATGGATCGGGTTGCACGCCGCAGCGATACTATGATGATATTGCGCTTGGGCTGTAGGAGCCCCTCCGGAGTCTGAACCCCCACAATGAGCGCGGGTACCCAAATGGATCGGGCTGCACGCCGCAGCGGTCATATGCATTGCATTGCATTTATGCATTGGTTCCTGTTTGTACTACGTGTCATGACATTTAACACTCTCATATCATTGGCATCCATGCTATTGCTTGTACTGTTTACCAGACGCCCTGGTGTTAACGGTTTGTGGAGTGCTGTGCCCGAGGGGCTGTTTTTTATGTGCGGACTTGCACTATCTGATTACGCGTTATTTTGCTTGACTGTTGGAAAAGGATGTTTTCAAAAGAGGTTTTAAACTGAGCCAGATATTTTCTAAAGGATTTTCACGGTTTTACTGTTTTCTCAGAGATTGATACTGTCCTATATAGCACGATGGAGTGCTCTTACGTGATTTCTTGCCTCTCAGTTATTATTTACTCTTATTACTCACTAAGTTAGAAGTACTCACTTTACTCCCTGCACCTCGTGTGCAGTTGCAGGTATTGTTCACCCGGTAGCGGGTTATTAGCTGATTGAAGGTATGGCTATTGTAGCTGAGTAAGGTAACCGCCAACATTCGCGGCACCGGATGTTGTCTTTTGATTTCCAGGATTTTTCCTTATATATTATTGTTGGCCCTGTAGTTGTGTTCAGGTTTCTTTAGATGCTCGTGACTTGTGACACCCCGGTCGGGTTGTGTTGGGTTGTACATAATGGTTATTATTGTCGTTAAGCTATATTTATCTATACATTTATGTTTAATAATTGTTAAAGAAACGGATTGGGTTAGTTGGCTGGCCTTGTCTTCACGAGAGGCGCCATCACGACCAGGTATGGAAATTGGGTCGTGACAGAAAGTAACGTGAACAATACTAGCAATCACATCAACACGACCAACGTTATTAACCAAGCATTGGAATATCAGTTGCTAACATCCAAGCCTACTATTAATAATATAAAAGTCAAGCTAAAAGTAAAGTGGCAGGCTCCTCCAAGCAATTGGTACAAGCTCAATTTTGATGGAGCCTTCAACAATAGCTGTTTACATGGAGGTATCAGCGGAATAATATGCAACAACAAAGGCGAATGGACACTGGCTACTATGAGAAGTATCCCACAACATCACCCATCCAGGCTAAACTCCAAGCACTATGGCATGCACTTCAATTAATTATCAAGGACAACATATTCCCAGTTGAAGTTAAAACAGATGCAACAGAGGTCATTCGCTTCCTTTATGAGGATTATCCTACTTATAATGATTTAATTCATGAATGCAGGTGGTTAATGGAGAAGTCAACGCAGCAAGGGGAGATCAAAATGAAGCATAGCTTTCGTGAAGGGAACATGGTAGCACACCAGTTGGCAAAAGAAGCCCTAATGTCTCCTAGTTATAATAAAACTTGTTATTTGTATCACCTCCTACCTGCGCAATGGATGCATATTGCAAGGACCAGGATGGTCATATGTACGTTAGGTCGTGTTCTATGAATGTGTGTAGTAATCTAGCGCATTAGGCAATGACTGTGCCCTAGAAGGCGTTTCTCTAGTATGTACTAATGACAATGTTATGGGTCTCGTACCCTAGCTTGCTACTGTTATTATTATTATTAATATAAGTATCTTTTCCCTTCAAAAAAATCTCGTGTAACCTAATACACCTTCAGACTTTAACTACTTCTACTTATTGTATAAAGACTACAAGTTACTCTAACTTGTAAACTTAGACAATAATCCAACTAATATTGTTTGGATGTAACATGAATACAACTCAATCCCTTAATACACACGAACTAGACTGAATCAAGTGGAAACAGAATTAGATCTCCGAACAATCTTGGTCAGCAACTTCCGGAGTATTTTGAACTGAAAATGTTGTGCTCTTTTTCTCGAGTAAGTGTGTAGAAAAGATGGACTTCAACAGTCCATAGGTAAGATATTTAAATTCTCACAACTCTGAGATCTTTGGGAGTCCTAAGCATAGTTGAACTCTCATTCACTTACAAATCCTGAGATCATGAAGACTCCTCAAGCATCATGACTCCTATCTGCAAATATCTTTAAGCAGCATCCCTTATCGCATTAAGAGTCCTTTCCACCAATATCAGACTATAGTAACTTTTGCAGAAAAAGTTACTGTCATATAAGGACCTTCAGCAGTTACTGTGAGAACTTGGTTCATAGCACATGTCCAATGTACATACTTGTTAATCATCAGAACACACAACAAATTCTCCTTTTTGATAATGACAAATCTTGTGCTTATGAACCAGGTGAGAACTGAGAACTATCAACCCAACATCAAAGATCGTATCAATCAACAATCATCAACTTTTAAGAAAATGTAAACAGACAGATGAAACTCCCCTCCCAACTCTATCTTCTCCCTTTTAGCATCATCAAGAAAATTAGATAGCTATGAGAAAAAATAAAAATAGTCATACATAATACGAGATTCATGGCCACAAGGGCCACACAGCAAACACAAGAAAAATCAAAACAAAATGAATGATTATAATGATATTAGCCATGTGAGAATTGAAAAAAAAAAACATAAGAGAATTCATTAGAGAGTGCCAAGTTAAGCCAACAGCCTTGATCAGAAAGGCACTAAAACAAAATAAGATAGATATTGTTGTATACTAATCAGAACTAGACACAAAAAAAAGGATAGGACACTACTGGGGTTACTTGACTCAAACACTTGATAGGGGGATAAGGACCATGTTCAGGGGTGAGAGGTAGAAGGGGTCAAGGCCTTCACAAGAGTTGCAATTTGCTGAGCATGAGCTTTGTGTCCTTCCTTAATTCACCATTATCTTACCTGAGTTTAGTATTTTCTTCCAAGGCCAACTCCAACCTCTTAGAAAGCTCAACAGCTCTGTTGTTTCCAGGCAGAATTGCAGTTTCAGTTGGTCCTCTAGCCTTGATCTCATCATAACCACACTACCTTAGTGTGATTGTATCCAGGACATCACTGTGATTGCCAAACTTAAACTCGGGCAAGGAGATATTGATCTAGTCAATCAACTCAGACAACATGAAACTATAGGGCAAAGCATGCTTAGGTTTGGAAGTGTCTGCAACCCATGCCATGTGTTGAATAATCAAGTTAGGAAGATTGATGGCCTTACATTTTAGCCTTTATTTCCATTTTTCGACACCTCTATTAGCTCCATTTAGTATTGTTTGCTTTAAAAATGTTACACATCTTACGAGTATAAAACAATATAAATAAACCCCGGGATAATCATAGCAAATCGTAATAATCCGTTGGACCAGATGAAAGAAACTAAAATAAGAACTCAAAATTAGGGGGAGAAGCATTAGAAACCTTTATTGATAATATTTGTTTGGTCTACCTCTCCATGAAGAGGTTCAGAGCCTTACAATGGTGTTTTCTCTTCCCATAAGAGGGGTATATTTTTTTGTTTCCCTCTCCTCTCACTAGTGGTGAAGAAGCAGCCCCCTTTCTAGGGCTTCCACTCTTAGTATTTATAGATGTGAGCTTCGTGAGCTTAACTTCGACTGTCATCGAGTTACTTGCCGTCATAGTCGAGCTGGGTCGACTTATCGGCGTTGATGGCCTTAGCCATTATATCGTTGATGGACTTAGCCATGTACGTAACTTCGACTGTCGTCGAGTTACTTGCCGTCGTAGTCGAGCTGGGTCGACTTATCGNTTCCGTCCCCGTGGGGGAATGAATGGGCCGTGCCCTCGTAGATTCAATCGGACAAGAGTCGAATCCTCTTATAAATAAGTGGCCATACCACTTATTAATTATGGATTAGCTCAAGAGGAGATTAACTCCGTTAATTACCGTGAGGTCAGATTCTGACCCATACAGTTAGTCCCTCCGCTTATTGAGGTCGTGTTTCGGCCGAGCTCGATGAGCGGATTTCATCGATTGTGATTTTAAAAAAAAACTCGAATAAGGGGGTCGACTTATTGACGGCGGCGGCCTTAGTCATTTACACATTGGAGATGGCCGTAGCCTTTCATATATTGGAGGTGGCCGTAGCCTTTCATATAATGGCGATGGCCATAGCCTTTCATATTTTAGAGATGGCCGTGGAAAATGAGTGTGCGCCGGGTACGTACTTGGTCACGTCCAGAATTTTGAAGGCGTACGGCGCATTTTTTCAGCATTTGCAGGCCGTTGCGATTATTCTGACGGCTGGACGTTGGCGGATGGCTGAGAAGCCGCTTCGCGAAGCTTGTCATAATGACGCTTGCTTCGGCAGAATCGAACCGTTTTACGGTTGGTCGGGCAGTTAATGATGGCTATTGGGTTTCGCGAAAGCCATTTATGTTGCCTATAAAGGTGGGTTGAGGCATTCATTTCTCATATCTTCATTGCTCATCTGAGAGAGAGACTCTGAGGAAAGTTTTTAGTTTCGCTAATTCATCTTCTCTTTTCTTTCCTCTGATTGTGGTATCATTTGTCTTCAGTAGATCAACAATGGCAGTCAATTCTTCCCACGGTGCTCTTCCGGTAGATTTTCCGGTAGTTGGAGGGCCATCTCCGGCGATGGGAGGTGCAGAACAGATGGGGTCCGGCGAAATTCCGTCGGTTGACGAGGTGTTTCCTCGGCCCGGAGGTCTGGCGATTGATTTCACCGTCGACGGTGGAGAGGAACCGGTGGATGAAGCCCCGTTGATGGGGGAGATCGGGATGGCCCGATTGCGGGAACAGGGGGTCGTTCCTACCCATGCAAACATCGTTCTCGCTAGAAGCGAGGAGAGGGTCCACACCGACCGCAGGGGATACTGCATTTTCTACGCCTATCCTTTCAGGTTGGGGTTCAAGATCCCGCTCCCAATGCTGGTTGGATTTCTGCCGTTATTACGAGGTGTGCCCGGGTCAGCTCACTCCTTCCCTCTACAAACTGCTGGCAATGTTCATCAAGTACGCGGAATTGGCCCGAAGGGAGGTCACGCTGCAGCATGTGCTGAGTCTCTACGCTCCCCAGAGAGTCCGTGGTACCATGATTCAGGCGTGCCCTCGTGGGTCGAGGGGCCTGGTCATGAGATTGGATGACGAGGTCGACCCCCGCCCTTTCTAGCACTTCTTTTATATTAGGACCAAGCACCTGGTGGCGGATGCTACTGGGTTCCCAGAGGCTTGGAACCATGCACGTAAGTTCTTTAGTGGTTGAATTCTCTTTTCTTCCCCTCTTTGTGATTTGTGCTTATGAGCGTTAATTCGTGTCTTTTTTGTAGCCGACAGGTCGCCGCCGCCCCCACTGTCTTGGATACGCGAATGGGTCGAGGCCGTACTCCCCCATACAAGGGGGATACGTACGTGGGCGGCTTTCTGGGAGAGGCATGGCCGTAGGCCCGTGGCAGGTAAAAAACCGATCTCTTCTTCTGTTTCGCTTTGTTTCAGCTCTATTCATTAACCTTGTTTTCTTGTAATTAGGGAGGGCACGCCGCATCAGGGCCCCTCAATTGGCCTTCCGTCGGTCTGGTGCAATTGCTCGGCTTACTGCAGCACCGGTGTCGCGCTCAACACCGAGGGCGGCATCAGTCGAGTCTTCAGCGGTTTCTTCTCCATCACGGACCCTACTTCGGGACGAGGGGCCATCGGGGGTTGTGCGCCCTAGAGCGGAATCGTCATCAGATGGGGAGGAGGAGAGGCCGTTGATAAGGCGTAGGGTCGCGTTCGCACCGGCTCCTCCTGTGGTAATTAATTTGGGTTCCCCGCCGGCGGACGCGGAGAGGAATGCGGCTGCGGCGCCTGCCCTCGAGGGCGGACAATCAATGGGGGTTGCCCCGGTTGGCTTAGGCCGTGATGATACCGTAGCTTCGGAGACTCAATTGGTGGTTCCAGTCGCTGGGACGGGAGGTAGTTCCTCAGCGGCAGCTGATGTGGGTGAGGATGAGTCTGAATCCGACCTGGATCCCGACGACGTCCGTATGTTCCAGGAAGGCTCCACCAATTCAGCGGTGCGCGCAGAGGGGCGATCTCGCTTTATCGAGGTTCCCACGGAATTGAACTTATTGCTCCAAGGGGAAAGCTTGGTGCCGCAGTTCGAGCCGCTGTGCTCGGAGGCTGAGAATGCGTCGCTGAGGGGCGTTACGGATATCGGGCTGATGAATGAAGTAGCCGTGATGGGCTTGAGGGTATGTACTGTTGCGTCGGTTCGCTTCTTCTTTGCCTTAGGTTTATTCTTTTATTCTGATCGTTGTCTTTGCTTTGTAGTCTTATCTGTTGGAGGTGGAGAGCATTCGTCGAGCCAAGGTCCGTTCGGGGATATTTTTGCGGGCGCTGGAGAAGTATCGCCGCTACCGAAATCAGTGCCGAGAGTTGCGCGTGCGCTTGAAGAATGATCCTCGCAGCCAGGCCTTGGTCGAAGAGCTGGCGAGGCAGGAGCTTCAGATGCAGCAAATACTTGGCAGGACGAGTGCTCTCGAGGAGCAGCTCCGCCGAAAGGATGAGGAGCTCGAAGCGGTAAAGAGGGTCGCAGCTGAGTGCGAGCGCCGGGGCGAGGCCAAGGCGGCGGAGGCCGCTGCGGCATGGAGCGGGAAAGTGACCGCGTTGGAGGGTGAGGTCGCGGCATTGAAGCTTCAAGTGAGGGATGCTTCGTCGAGGGCCGGGGCGTTGGAGGAGGCTATCCGCATGCACGAATCCCAACGGGCATTGGAAAGGGATGCTGCGGCCTTTAGAGAGGCGAGTCTCGAGGAGCGGATTGGTTTCTTTGAGCAGGACGCCCAGGTCATGGCGGACCAGATCACAGCCTTAGAAGAAGAGAATCAGCGGCTACGGGATCAGGCCGCTTCTTCCAGCCAGGCTCGGGAACTTTAGGTCTTTGCCGAGGCCCAGCGTGATGTATATAAGAGTTTATGGGAGGCTGGCGTCGTGACCGAAGCTGCTTTCGAGAGGGCGCGTCAGAAGGCTCGTGAGGCACGTGCCGATTGTGGTTTTGACGCGGCGACGCCGGAGGTTGATGCTGGTGCAGACGACGGCGCAGACGGCACCGAGTAGAAAGATGTCTATGCATTTTTTCTCGTCTTGTTCGCCGCTTGGCATTTTAGGCGTTTCTTGTATTATTATTTTTTTTATTTCTTGTATTGATCGGCTTTGTCCGGGTGTAAGCGGGGATAACCCGTCATTGACTTTGTAAATATATAAATTTTCTTTTCCATTGCCTGCCTTGTGCTTATTTTTTGTCACTGTTGAACTCGTTGGTGAAGGCGCATAGCCTGTCTCGGTTCAACCGTAGTTGAACTTTTTGGTGAAGGCGCATAGCCTGTCTTGGTTCAACCGTAGTTGAATTTTTTGGCGGAGGCACGTAGCCTGAGTCCCGGTTCAACCGTAGTTGAACTCGTTGGTGAAGGCGCATAGCCTGTCTCGGTTCAACCGTAGTTGAACTTTTTGGTGAAGGCGCATAGCCTGTCTTGGTTCAACCGTAGTTGAATTTTTGTCGAAGGCACGTAGCCTGTCTTGGTTCAACCGTAGTTGAATTTTTTGGTGGAGGCACGTAGCCTGAGTCCCGGTTCAACTGTTGTTGAACTTTGTCGATCTTGATGATGAAGGCACAGAGCCTGAATCCCATATTGTGGGTATCGAGTGCTGGAACTCGTTTTGGGATTCGAGACCTTGAGCGGCTTTCCCATTGTCTTCTCAACCAGGGTATATAGGCTGTCTTGAGGCGAATCTCGGCTCGAGATATCTCCGTGCCGGTTTCCGACTGGAGTTCGTATGCCTTACAGAGACCTCCCCTGAGGAAAGGAGGGGGCCCCTTCTTCTTGTTTGCACTATCTGAGATTGGAGAGAGAGTGAGGACTTAGATCTTGATTTGAGATCTTCGAGCTCTCCTTCGAGTTTGGCACTTCTTTTCTTTTGGTCCAGGGAAGAACTACGCGATTTTGCTATGAAATCCCCACAGACGGCGCCAAATTGTTTGCTCAAAAAATGTTACACATCTTACGAGTACAAAACAATATAAATAAATCCCGGGATAATCACAGCAAATCGTAATAATCCGTTGGACCAGATGAAAGAAACTAAAATAAGAACTCGGAATTAGGGGGAGAAGCATTAGAAACCTTTATTGATAATATTTGTTTGGTCTGCCTCTCCATGAAGAGGTTCAGAGCCTTACAATGGTGTTTTCTCTTCCCATAAGAGGGGTATATTTTTTTGTTTCTCTCTCCTCTCACTAGTGGTGAAGAAGCAGCCCCCTTTCTAGGGCTTCCACTCTTAGTATTTATAGATGTGAGCTTCGTGAGCTGGCAATAAATGGCCGTGGCCATGCTAAGGTTCCGTCCACGTGGGGGGAATGAATGGGCCGTGCCCTCGTAGATTCAATCGGACAAGAGTCGAATCCTCTTATAAATAAGTGGCCATACCACTTATTAATTATGGATTAGCTCAAGAGGAGATTAACTCCGTTAATTACTGTGAGGTCGGATTCTGACCCATACAAGTATTTTTTTGATTTGCATGCGTATTCCGTGTCTTGTTCCGGAAAGTTTCTATGTGAAAATTTTAAGAAAATGTGAATTTTTGGCTTAAAAATAATTTGAGTTGACTACGGCCAATATTTTGTATAAACTGACCCAGATCGGTATTTTGACGGTCCCTGTGGGTCCATGTCGTGATTTGGGACTTGGACGTATGCCCTAAATTGAATTCAAAAGTCCCTAACTTGTTTTGACTCATTTTGCTGAAAACTAACATTTTTGAAAGTTGAAGAATTACAAGGTTTGACCGAAAAATGATTTCTTAGCTAACGGGTTCGGATTTTGAGGTTGAAATTTGGAAAGTTCTGTATTGCTATTTGAAACTTGTCTGCAAAATTTGGTTCAATTCGGAATTGATTTGACATGATTCGAACGCCTAAATGTGATTCTAGTGTTCTTGAGTTCCACTTTTGAAATTTTATTCGTTTGAGGATTTATTCGTACATTTAGATGTTATTTTTGTGATTTGACTATGCGATCGAGTTCGTATGATGTTATTACACTTGTCTGCATCTTTATCTTGGAGCCCGAGGGGCTCGGGAGAGTTTCGGATAGGCGACAGTTTGATTTTTGGACTTGGAAGATAGATGGTGACTTCTCTGTTGCTGGTGTGATCTGCTGATCTTGCATTTGCAAGAAAGATAGTGCATTTGCGAGTAGGGGCTTTAGATGGGTGAGCTCGCATTTGCGCGGAATAGTTCGCATTTGCGTAATGTCAGAGCTCCCATTTGCGACTTAGCGTGTCCTTGAGATGTCTTTGCATTTGCGAAGGAACAGCCTCATTTACGAAGATTAGGGGTTCGCATATGCGAGCCAAATGTTGCATTTGAGACTTCTATTCTCTGCGACCCTTGTCTCGCATTTGTGATGTTCGCAATTGCGAACAAGACATCGCAATTGCGACATCCGCAACTGGGTAAAAGAGGGGAGAAACTGGACTTATCTCATTTCTCACAATTTTTCAATCCTAAACACCCTAGAGCGATTTTTCAAGAGTCTTTTCTTCCCAAATTCATTGGTAAGTGGCTTTAATCCATTTTTTTCAATTAACCACTATATTTCATGAGAGTTTAACATCAAATTTAGGAGTTTCATGGTAGAAATTAGGGATTTGAATTAGGAATTTTTTGTAAAATTGAGATTTAGAACTCGAATTAAGGTCGGATTTCAAAAAAATTACATAACCGGGTTCAGGGTGAATGGGTAATTGGGTTCTGGTCTGAATCTTGGATTTTGACCAAGCGGGCCAAGGGTTGAATTTCGTTGACTTTTTCCAAAATTATTTAAAATTGAATCTTTTTCACTTGAGGGTAGTTTCTAAAGCTTATTTTGAATTTGTTTGAACTATATTTGATAGATTCGATTGGTTTGGAGGTGAATTTTAGAGGAAAAGCATCGATTGAGCTTTGATTTGATTGCGGAGCGAGGTAAGTGTTGGATATAACCTTGACTTGAGGGAATTAAGAATTTTTGAATTATGTGTTATGTAGATTATGTGAGACAACGGCGTATATGCGAGGTGAAGAGTGTATATGCGCCGTTAAGATATTCATTTCTATGTTCCTCGCTATTTCATGATTTATCTTATTCCATGCTTTCATTGCTTTTTATGTCGTAATCTGCCATTCACTATTTAATTATTCTTGTATTGAATTGTTGGTCACTTCCATGACTCCGTGCTTATTGGCTACTTGCCATAACTGTTTTACTTGCACACCTTAATTGTCACGTGCTTTACTTGTCCTGTTGTTTTTGTAATATTTGTTGCATTCATTTGATTATTATGTGGTTCCTTTATTGCCTAACACTTATACCCTTTGACTGTAGAAAATTCTTGTAAATTGAGTTATTGGGTTGTTTATGTTTATTGAAAATATTTATGGATCGGGTTGCACGCCGCAATGGTTTGTGATATGGTGGAATAGCGGAGGATTATGATATTGATAAATGATGATATGGTGGCATCGGGTTACGCGCCGCAACGGTTTGTGTACGTAATACTTTGTTGAGTATTGAAGTTTTGATGATTAACAAATTGTGACTAAATTCTCAATGAACCAGGTCCTCAACATAGCTGCTTAACTATTGTGAAGAACCAGCTCCTCGAGATAAAGGATCAGCTCTTCATGATTGATACTTCTACGTCTATGCAAGACAATAACTTTATCTCAAAGTTACCCAGGTCCGAGTTTAGTGGAAGAATACTGCAATAAGTGATAAGGGTCGTTGCTCGAGTAGATACGAATAATTCAGTCAGAGACAAAAGTCCCAAAGCTTGTGGAATCCTTGGAACATTAGGAGTCCTATCAAAGAAGAAGTTGACAATGAATAGGACTCCTAGAAGATCTCAAGTTGTGATTTAAATAGGATCGACTTTTGACTTATGAACTATCCTTTTACATATCAACTAAAGAGTCATAAGTCATTTACTTGTGCTGAGTACTTGCCTTGTATTCTTCCGAGTCAGTCTAGCGAATGTGTCTTAGGAAATTGAGTTGTAATCAAGTGTCATAAGCAATTAGTGAGTTGGAGTGAGTATTTTGCTTTACAAGTTAGAGTAACTTGTGAATCAAATAGGAGTACTAGAGAGTATTTAATTATAGTCTTGTAATTGATACATTTTGGATCATTGTTCTAGTGAAGTTGGACTTGAAGCTCCTACATGGTAGGTCGTGGTTATTGCATCTTTTGAGCCAGATGATTTTCCACGTAAAATTATTGTGTTCATTTTATTGCTTGTTTACTTTACTCTTAAGAAACAAGGTAAAGAACCAGGCTCTTTAGTAATCCATACAGACACTCAAATTAACAATTGGTATCAGAGCAGGTTCTCTCATTTACAGGCTAACACCTAGAGAGATCTTGGAAGCAAGATAAGTGCTCCACTAGGAATTAATGAAGGACAATCAACTACCAGGCCACCCTTGTTCAATGAAAAATATTACAGTTGGTGGAAAGCAAGAGTGAAAAACTTCCTGACATCCGAAGACTATGAACTATGCACCATAGTGAACCAAGATCCTTTGATTCCTACTAAACCAAATGCACTAAATGAAATAATTCCTAAGGACTCCTCCGAATTTGTGGCAGCAGATTTCAGAATGATGGAGAAGAGTGCAAAGGCTAAGAAAATCCTTATCTATGGAGTTGGTCATGATAAGTACAATAGAATCTCTGTATGCTCTAATGCAAAACAGATATGGGATACATTCCAAACTGCTCATGAAGGAACAAACCAAGTAAAAAGATCAAGAATTGAGCTACTCATGAGAAACTATGAGCTTTTCTCCATGAAGGAGTCTGAGCCCATCCAGGATATGATGACTAGGTTCACAATAATAACCAATGAACTGAAATCACTTGGA
This sequence comes from Nicotiana attenuata, assembly GCF_001879085.1. Lineage (NCBI taxonomy): Eukaryota > Viridiplantae > Streptophyta > Magnoliopsida > Solanales > Solanaceae > Nicotiana > Nicotiana attenuata. The sequence continues at coordinate 21,502,698 of NC_031998.1, forward strand.
AAGGTATTTACCTCATAAGAGTTGGTTAGAAAAGTTTTAAGAATCCTTCTAGCTTCATGGGAATCAAAAGTTACTGCAATCCAGGAAGCCAAGGAATTGGACAAAATCTCACTTGATGAGTTGGTTGGAAACTTAAAAACTCATGAAATGAGAAAGATAGAACTGCGCGAGGAAGAACCAAAAACGGATAAGGCCTTGGTTCTTAAAGCATGTGAGGATGATGAATCGGACTATGATGATCCTGATCTAGCAATGTTTGCCAAGTTCAATAGGTTCATGAAGAATTCCAAAAATGCAACCAAGAGAGAGACCAGTAGTAAGCCCAAGTAGATCAATAAAGCTAACTATGATGGGTGCTACAAGTGTGGCAAGCTAGACCACATTGTCAAGGACTGCCGAATATGGGAAATTGAGCGGAGAAAGAACGATCTAAAAAAGAGAAATGGGAGAAGATGAGAGAAAAGGGTTCCAACAAAGGAAAAATCCTAGGCAAAGGATTTACTGAAGCAATGAGCAAGCATTCTTCGTAGCATATGAGGACAGTGGAACTAATCAAGAGGAAGAAAAGGAGGATGAGGCTATATGTCTCTATGCTGTGATTGATGAACACCAAGTTGTGAAGACAGAACCCCCAGTACAGCTTGAGAAGCACATTGGAAGACCTCCTTTGTTTGATGAACATCACTATGATGAATGGAAGCTGCGTATGGAAATATTTCTTCAGTCTACTAACTTTAACCTATGGGTAATTGCCAGTCATAGACCAATACCCCCGCCCAACTTAGATAGTGAAGGTAACAAGTGCAACAAAAGAGAAGAGGAATACAATGAGGAAGATCATCAGCTAGTTCAGAAAAATACTAAAGCAAAGGACCTGCTCTACAGAAGCTTGCCTAAAAACACACTTCTCGGAGTGTCCTCTTGCATCTATGCTCATGATATATGGAGGACCCTGGAAACTGACTTTGGAAATAAAAGCATCGAAGTGGCTTTGATGGCGATTGAAGAATCCAAAACAGAGGAAGAAGTGATAGGAGCGATGGCCATGAGTGATTCAGAAACTGAAGATGAAGCAAGCCAGGTAAGTATATCTGACTTGAAAGAAAATATTCATGATATGTCCAAAAAATAACTGATGGCCATAATTGTGACCTTAATGAATGAAATGGATAAAATGAGTACTGGAAATGATCAACTAATAAGCAACATTTCCTGTGTCAAACTTGATATCAAAGAGCTTGAATCTGACAAAGCTAGTTTAGAGAAACAGGTCAAAGATCTTAAGAACCAGGTTTATGAGCTTACTTCTGAGAATGAGAAGTCTCCTGGTATACATGGCAAAAGAAAAATAAGTGATTTGCAAGATAAGTTTGAAAAGGAATTAAAAATTGCTAATTATAATCTTTGTAATGTTGAATGTAGAAATAAAGTCCTGCATGAAAACCTAGAAAAGGCTAATTATGAACTCTTTAGACTAAGCAAATGGAATAGATCTTCTGATACCTTGAATTAGCTGAATGAAAACTGTAGCTCTAACAAATCTGGAATTGGCTACAGAAAACTTGTCCCTAAGTTTGACCCAAAGTATGTAGGAATTTCTGATGATAACATGTGCACTCATTGTGGAAGAGTAGGACACTTTAAAAACACTTGTCCTGCCTTAATTCATGCTTAGTTTAGAAACACCTTTGGTATTGCTAAAAATATGAAAAAGGAAGAGGAGCCAAAGGTTAATCCTCCTGTACATACTAAGTGGATTAAGGTTAACAAGAAATAGCTTCTAATCCTCTCCCCTTCTGGGCAGGAAGGAATCTAATTCATCCTTTTTCCAACAAAAAGGGACCTAAGTTTATCTGGGTTCCCAAAACTAACTTGTGAATTTTGGTGCAGGCTAAGGTGAGAGGAACAATCAGAACTGGTATGTAGAAAGTGGGTGCTCAAGACATATGATTGGAGAAAAGAAAAACTTCCTCTCACTAATATTCTTCCAAGGAGGTAGTGTATCATTTAGAAATGGGGAAAAGGGCCAGATAACAGGTATTGGCAAGGTTGGGAAGTCACTCTCTCATGCTATAGAAGATGTGTATTATGTGGTAGGTCTTAAACATAATCTTCTTAGCATCTCTCAAATAAGTGACAAAGGATATGAGTAAAATTCAATTCCAAAATTCGTACTGTCACTAAGCTTAATAGTGATGAAATTGTGTCAAAGGGTAAGAGACATAACAATATCTACAAAATATCGATTATGTCACTTCCCCAATGTGAGCATGCATGCTTGAGTGTAGTGGAAGATGATCCAATGCTATGGCATAGAAGACTGGGGCATGCTAGTCTCTCTCAACTCAACATGTTGGCAGCAAAGGACTTGGTCCGTGGGCTACCTAAAGTTGAGTTCACCTCTTACAAGGTATGTGATGCTTGTGTTAGAGAGAAATATGTTAGGTCATCCTTTAAGTCTAAAAAGTTTGTAAGCACCTCTAAACCTCAGAACTCCTTCATATGGACCTATGCGTACCAATGAGAATAAGGAACGAAGGACGTAAGAAGTATGTGTTTGTGATTGTTAATGACTTCTCCAGGTATACCTGGACTTTGTTTATGGGATCCAAAGATGAAACCTTTGGTGTTTTCTGTGTATTTGTCAGAATATTCAACAAAATCTAGGGTGCAATGTTTTAAGTATAAGAATTGACCATGAAACTGAATTTGAAAAATCAAAATTCCTTGAGTTTTGTGGCTCACATGGTATTGGTCATAATTTCTCTGCTCCTAGAACTCCACAACAAAATGGGGTTGTAGGAAGAAAGAATTGATCCTTAGAAGACATGGGGTGGACCATGTTGATTGCCAGTGGACTGCCTAAGAGTTTCTGGGCCGAGGCAATCAATATTGCTTGCTACCTGCTAAATAGATGCATGGTTAGACCTATTCTTGAGAAAACTCCCTATGAGTTACTTCAAGGAAGAAAACCCAACATCACTCACCTGAGAGCCTTTGGGTGCAAATGTTTCGTGCATAATAATGGGAACGAAGCTCTAGGTAAGTTCGATGACAGAAGTGATGAAGGAATTTTCTTGGATTACTCTCCACATAGTAAGGCCTATAATGTTTTTAATAAACGAACTATGTCTGTGGAAGAAAATATTATTTTTATTTTTGATGAATCTAATAATTTGGCTAAGAAAGGTCTGCTAGATAAAGATTATGACATAGGATTCACTGGTGATGGAGATGCAAATGAATCTGATGAAAATGGATCTGAAAAACACAAGGAAATTGACAGTGATCATGAGGAACAAGGAGAAGAAAGAATTACTCTACCTGCTGACCAGACTAATGAAGTCACACCTACTGAACATGCTCCTTTGGATCACTCCTCGGGTGAATCTTCTCTATGTATACAGATCCGACCATGGAAGCATCAAAGCTCACATCCTCTTAAGAATATCATCTCTGATCCAAATACAGGGGTGCAAACCGGGTCTTCTCTAAGAAATCTATCTGCACTCATAGCATTCCTCTCACAGGTTGAAACTAAGACTGTCAAAGAAGCTCTAAAGGATCCAGACTGGATCATAGCCATGAAAGAGGATCTAAATCACTTTGAGAGAAGCAAGGTGTAAGGCCCCGTAAAATTCTACCTAAAACTCGGGATTTCGTGGTGTCGAGGCAAACTTATGTGTTAATGATAAGCTCGCCTGGTACGGACTTTTTGGGTTGAGCAGTGTGTTGGGAAATTGAAGAAAATTTTTGAGCGGAATCGGCCATTTTTGTGGCCCACTATATGACCGTAAAATCACTCTACGAGCCATAGAATGGCCGCAGAGTGAAGCAGAAAACTTTGCCAAATTTTGGGACCATTATGCGGTCCATTTCGCGACCGCAGAATTGTTTAGCGGACCGCAGAGTTAATTGCAGGATCAGCATGAGGAATTCCGGGAGGAGATTCTACGGTCCATTGTGCGACCGCAGAATTGATATGCGGACTGCAGAACGGCCGTATACCCAGGCAGAGGTGCCCAGTTTCGGAGGACCATTTCACGTCCCATTTCGTGGACCGTAGATGCATTATGTGATCGCATATGCAATCGCAGATTCTATTTTGGAGCTTCATTTTTGGGTTTATATAACCCGACCCCTTTCTCATAAAACACTGTTAGGGATCATTTTAGAAGGTTAAAACTTACATTTTAGAGAGAGGGGAAGGTGGTCTAGAGTGAGAAGAGGAATTCTAAGCCATTGTTCATCAATCTTTGCTCAAACCTTGAAGATTTCTCTAGAGTAACTCACAAGGTCCTCAACCAAAAGGTAAGATTCTACACCCTAACCCTTAATTACGAAATTTAATTAGAAATGGGTAATTAGTAAGATAATTCTTGGGTATGGGAATTGTTTATTTTGCATGCACGTGTTATCAAGGGGTGTAGGAAGATCATTGAGCTAAAAATGATAAAGAATGGGTTGTGGGATGATGGAATCCTCCATAAAAGGACCTTGAAACATTAATGCACACCTAGTGTTTGATAAAATGCTCAAATGAGCTAGAACCATGATCATCTTCCTAATTTTGGTTCAATTTGTTACATTTCTAAAAAAGATCGAAGTTGTTAAGAATTCTGGAACATTTTAGATTTTAAGGAAGCTCAAGTGAGGTATGTTGGCTAAACTCTTCTCTTGGAATTGAACCCCCACAATATCCTTGTAAGTCCCCAGTTGCTCATTATGAATTAATTATTCTAGATAAGCTTTGTGTCAAAAGACGTATAAGTTCAACATGTATTTCAAATGCTTTTGCTATGTTGTACTACTATTTGAGGATGTGTTCAAAGTATGGGTTGCATATCTAAACGCCATGACTTCAAGTTGTATTTCAAATGAAAACTAATGACAATTGTGTAAAAAACTCTTAATGCGCCTAAGACTCTTATTGGCTCATATGTGTGCTTAAATTCTTGAATAGAAATGCCTTGTTGTTGGAAAGTCCATGATGATGGTTGGAAGTAAAAAGGTGTACATGAAATACGAAACATGAAATGCGGAATGAGAAATATGAAATGTGAAATGTGAAACACGGCCAATGTGCCAAGAGAAATAATACAATTGTGACCATTAGTTCTCGTAAAAATGAAGATATATGAACGAAGTGTGTAATGGTATGATTGATAGAAAAGGATGATGACTCGAATGAGATGACCTAGCCGATCGGGTCGTGATCGGATGCCATGCCGCACACACAGTGGTGATTGTGTTGAAACTTGCACTCGAAATTGTGATTTTGGTTGATGTCTCGGATGAGACGGCCTAGCCGGCCGAGTCGTGATCGGACGCCATGCCGCACACATGGTGGTGATTGTGCTGAAAATTGTAATTTAAATTGGAACTATGATTGTGATTGTGGTTGATGTCTCAAATGAGACGGCTAGCCGATCGGGTCGTGATCGGACTCCGTACCAAAAAGTACGATGTTATTGTGAATGGTGACATATTGTGCTAGGATGTCTCAATCTAAAATACGAAGGTTTACTTGAAAGACTTATCTTGCTCCTGATTTGATGTTTGATATCGCTTGAGGTTTTTAATTGATATTATGATCGTCTCTTCTTGCACTGTTACTCATTCTATTGAGAGGGTGTTTAGTTATACATAGTAGTACTATTCCATATTTACTAACGTTCCTTTTGCCGGGGGCGCTGCATTTTTAATGGATGCATGTGATTCCATAGCAGGCGGTGTTGATCAGCGATAGCGGTACACTCTCTTCCCAGCAGACTTGGTGAGCCCCACTTCATTTCGGGGTCATGTACCTTTGGTTCCTTGTGTATTGTCTTTGAGGTATAGTCGGGGCCTTGTTGCCGGCACTACTATTGTACTCTTTTGTATCCACTAGAGGCTCCGTTGACATAGCGTGAGTTGTATATGGGTGCTAGGAATGTCAAACAAGTTGTGTTGTGATAATATCACTTGTTCCATTTCTAACCATGAAAGTGCGTGTATTTTAAGACTTATTAAAGGAAATAACTAATGGTAATGAATTTGGTATTGTCTACATGATCTCCTTATTGGTTAATTAACAAAGTCATGTACTCTCTTTAAATCATGGGTGAGTTTGTGTAGAAAGTAATCGACATGATTGTTTGACCGGGTTTACTCGATTGAGCGTCGGTCACGCTCCCCGAGGTTGGAGCGTGACACAAAGTATGGCACTTGGTACAGAAACCCAAGAACAAAACTGTCATAGGTAAGTTGGATGAACAAGAAAATGTAACAAGAAATAAGGCTAGACTGGTGGTTCAGGGATACAATCAAGAGGAGGGCATTGACTATGATGAGACATTTGCACTTGTAGCTATAATGGAGGCTATATGAATGTTGATAGCCTTTGCTGCCTACATGGTGTTCACTTTATATCAGATGGATGTAAAGAGTGCCTTTTTGAATGGTTACTTGAAGGAGGAAGTGTTTGTCAAACAACCTCCTGGATTTGAAAGTGAAAATTTTCCTAACCGTGTGTTCAAACTGGATAAAGCTCTATATGGACTGAAACAGGCTCCAAGAGCTTGGTATAAAAGGCTCTCAAAATTCCTCTTAACCAACAACTTTGTAAGAGGAAAGGTGGACAACACTCTATTTCTAAGAAGCACCAGGAAGAATATTCTGATTGTGCAAGTGTATGTGGATGACATTATCATTGGGGATACCAATGAAGCAATGTGCAAGGAATTTGCTGAGATGATGGGAAATGAGTTTGAAATGAGCAGAATGGATGAATTGACAAATCAAGAAAACACCTACTGGAACCATGATACATCAGCAGAAATATATCAAAGAACTACTAAAGAAGTTCAACATGGATTCCTCTAAGTCCATTGACACACCCATAGCAATTTCAACAAAGCTAGAGCTTAATGAAGAAGGGGAAAATGTGGAACAGAAACTATATAGAGGAATGATTGGGTCACTATTGTACCTCATAGGAAACAGGCCTGATATAGTGTTCAATGTGGGACTATGTGCAAGATTTAAGGGAAATCCCAAGGAATCTCACCGGAAGGCTATCAAAAGTATACTATGATATCTCAAGAGGACTCCTGACCTCTGTCTATGATATCCCAGAGGGTATAGCTTTAATCTAGTTGGTTATGCTGATGCTGACTATGCAGGTTTTCATGTTGAAAGGAAAAGTACTTTAGGAACATCTCATTTTCTAGGTTCTTGTCTGGTGTCTTGGGGAACCAAAAACCAAAACTTGGTGGCCTTATCTATAGTTGAGGCTGAATATGTGGCAGCAGCATCCTGTTGTGCTCAGTTTCTATGGATAAGACAACAGCTAAGGGATTATGGTATATTTGTTGATTGTGTTCCCATTTTCTATGAGAACACCAGTGCTATAAACATTGCTAAAAATCCATGTTAGCATAAGAGAACCAAGCACATTGACATTAGACATCACTTTCTCAGAGACAATGTTGAAAGGGGGAATCTCTCAATTAACTTTCTAAAACTGAAGATCAAATTGCTGATATTTTTACTAAAGCTCTGAGTAGGGATCACTTTGAAAGGAATATACTAGAACTAGGTCTAATCAACTCTTCCTACAAATTTCCACACCAGTGATTGGCTAGAAGAGGTATAATAAGATGTAGAAAATTAAGTACAATGTGTTTGATTCAGCTTTGTGCTTGTATTAAGCCACACACTTGCTTTGAAAATCTAGCTGATAAATGTGTTGCATGATACTAATATAAAGTGTTGAAGCTTTATTGCAGAAACAAATAAGGAGTTGCTAAGGAGTTGGTTCTTTGACTCAGGTACGTGTTATACTGTCTTGAGTCACTAGGACTTTATATTCTAAAATTATTGCTATACTCAGACTTCTAATTCCGTTGGCATCACTTCCAATCGTCTTCTAGTCAAAGAGTAAGGGGGAATCCTACTTTAATTAGAGATCAATTACTCCTGAAATCCTAACAGTCAAAGTAATCGTTATAAGAGTCCCGTTAGAACTCAAATTCAGTCACCTTCTCTCTTCCAGTCAAATCAGGAGTAATGCCTTTCAAGGGCTCTTATTAGACCTCACTGTTTCTCTCAAACCCTAAGCAAGAATTGAAAGCAATTATCAAGATCTAATTCTCTCTTTCTCTTCTTCGAGTATCTCATCTGATCACCATGACAAAAGCCAGTCAAACACCCTCTAAAGCCAAATCATCAACCAAGGCTGAAGTAAAACCCAAAATCATGAAGCCCAAATCAAAGAAAAATGCCAAGCCATCAAGGGAACCCACACCCACACCTTCTCTTTCTCCTTCAATATCCTCCACTATACCTACACCATCATCCTTTGTTTCTACTGTTCATGTTGTTCCTATCATTCCCACCTCCACTATATCCCCTCCTCCAAAAACAACCACCCATACACCTGAGCTTCCTGCGAAAAATACCTCTAAGTCAACAAAGGTCAAAGCTACACCAAGAAAATCTATCAAGAAAGTGCCTGATGCTGCTACACATGGTAACATTTGTCGCGCCCCTTTTTCTCGCGAAATCGGGTTTCAATATTTTGACAACTCCTTTTGAGAGAGTAGGGAAAAGGAATTGGTTGTTAGAGTCGCCACCTAACGGATTAAGGTGCGTTAGGGCACCTATAGCAAATAACTCAGGTTATACCAGTTTGCATCACCAGAGATCGGGTAAGGGCTCGAAGTTACCTTGAGGGGAAGGTGTTAGGCATCCCTTGAGGTCCACAACGGTGGTCCCGGCCAAACTTAAATTATAAATTAGTCTAATAAAGAAGCGAGAGAATTATTTAATAGGAATGGGGGCTTCTAAATTGTTTAGCCTAAAGGATCACTCCGTGCAACATAAATAATACTTCGTAACTCCCTCGAGTTGGGGTGTTACTCATATTATTCAGCGGGCACAGACTATCATCTCCTACTACCCGATTATTATCTTTGAGTTTTTACTTAAAGCGCTCTAATCAATTATAACTCGTACCCTATGCGTACACTACCCGTCTCTTACCTATGGTCCTGGAGGCATTCGGACCTCTATTTGGGATGGTTCTAGACTCAGCTTAGGTTGCTCAAAATTGTATAACTAAGCAACATACAAAACACGTTGGACTTTTCATCCAAGAGCAAATAAAGGCTCAATTTAGCCTCCACACATAAGGCAGCAAATGCACGCAAAACGTATTGGCGTATGACAGTTTAATCAGTTAAGGATATTAGATCCTATAGACATGATTTCTACGTGATTCTGGAATTTTAAACATGCTGACAGTAATTTCTGAGTGATCCTGTAATTGACTACTGATTTCAGTTAGAGCACTTGAACCTATAGGTGAGTTATCTAAGCATTTTATGCAGTAACTAACAGTGGTGATTACTGGATTATATTCATAATTGGTCAACTGAGTCCTATAGGCATGATTTCTAGTGACAATGGTTAACCCAGCGTTGATAACTATTAAAGAAACGAGTAAAGCAATTAATTAACTAGTTCAGATCCTATAAGCATGATTTCTATAATTAAACTGATTTTAGATCCTATAGGCATAATTGAACTGATTTTACTCCTATAGGCATGATATCTATTATGCAGTATATGGGCAGATATTGTACACACTGCCAGAAAACAATTAAGCAAGATATTAGTCCTATAGGCATGATTTACTAACGCATATTTGTTGGACATATTGATACATCTTATAGGCAGGATCTCTAACAAAATTATAATATTAACCCTATAGGCAGAATCTCTAATACCTAAACGCAATAGTGAAATGGCACGATTTTAACAAAATAAGCAGGATCAACATCACAAATGAAAATCCTATAGGCAAGATTTCTAAGCACAATATAGAACTTATACAGTTTTGACAAATGAGCAGAATCAAAAGCATAAATGAAACCCTATAGGCAGGATTTCTACCTGGATTAACAAAGAAAATAAAGAACCCTTCCCAATTTTTACTGAACAGCCAAGAATCTGTTTGTTACAAAGTTATTACAGACCAGATTAGTAAATTAACTACATAAGAGAAATGAAATAAACTATAGGGAGCCCTTTATTAGGCCCAAATACACCTGGGCAACCAGGCCTTCAAACCATTTCAGCTTCGAGGCTTACTTCACACGTACAGCATAGTCAGTGATGAGTAATTCACCCATAGCACATATAGAACCAGGTTACTAGTGTGTCAAAGTTCCCAAGGGCCTCAGGGACGCAAGGCAATGCTCTCACTCGAGAACAAATGCTCAAAAGTTATTCAAAGGAGGTTAAGAACAAAACCTCAGTGTGTTAGAGTTCACAGGAATCTAACATGGACCATGAGCAGTGCTCACACTGGGGAGGTTGAGGATAGAACCTAAAGGACTTAAGGGTAGGACTTTAAAAAGTAGTAGCACATAAAAGGAGGCAGGGACAGATTTAAAACAGTGTTGATTTTAGAAGAAAACCATCATATCAGAGTTTAGAACAAAGAATTTGTAGGCAGAATTGCACCAAGAAACAAATTGGCAAGGTTTTCAAAGTACATAGTTTTAAACAGGTTAAGTCAGAAAAAGACCTAATTACACTAAGTGTGCATGCTGACATTTTAGGACAACCTTGTTTAATCACAGCAACATTTAGGCAACGTGTGAAAGCAGATAGTCAGATTATCACATGAATCCAGAGGGGTGCAAGACATGTTAGAAAACAAGTTGGCAGGGCACATGAATTAAGTAACAATACAAATCTGTAAAGTTTAGGATTGGTTAACTAATTCCATACTAGTAGTACCCTAAGGATGCTAAGTTCAG